>NC_045700.1:23804004-23894004 GCF_009834535.1 Camelus ferus
CGCTTGCTCTAATGCCAGTTCATAGTATACATACAAACATCTGCTTCCGTGCACAAAGGGATACAGAGCGCTTGACAGGTCTGTGTTAGCAGGGTTCGCAATGCCAGTTCTTTATGCAAAAACCCTAATGCTTCCCGTCAAGCCATTAGAAGTGATACAATCAGCCCAGGCCCCATTAAGCCATCAGTGTCCACCTGTGATAAAGATGGCCATTTGTTTTCTTAAAGCCCACTTAATGTCTGCTTAACTCAATTTGTCAGGAAATGTAGAACAATTTCCTCACAGCCTGAAATTTGGTAGTGGTTCAAAGTCAAAAGGCCAGGTCTAGTCCTATTCAAATGATATAATAAACAGTCTTCAAATCGAAATCTCCCTTGAGGAACTGATGTTTACTTAAAAAAAAAATTATGTTAGCCAGAAAAGGATAACATTTGCATCCTTTATTGTTTTCTTTTTTATTATTTCTAAAGTCCTAGATGTCCACCAGTGAAAAGGGCTGTTGCTTGATTATATGAGAAAATAACTTCATTCTCTTTTTAAATTCAGCCAGAAATTGGTTTTAGAAAGAACAGAAGAGCCTTTGCAAAGCATCAGTCCCTTACTATAGTAGTCACTTCCAACTTCTCTGAGGAATCCCATTGTAATATGTGAAAATATACTTTTTAGCTTAATTCTGTTTAAAATATTCTCCATATTGCTTGTATTTCTAGCTATTTGTTGAAGGTTGCTATTGCCTTTTTGTATACCTTAAAAGAGATAACTAAATGATTTCTCTGGAGAATAATTTATTGTCCAAATGATATTAATCAAATATAAGGGCTGACTTTGCCATTTTTAAACACATGGCCAAATACCTAATGCTTAAATATATCTTATATCTGATCATCTGGAGAACAGAAGGAATCAGAAGACATTTCTAAGATTAACCAACAGGGGGCTCTCTTAAATATCCCAGATATACTGACTTCTACCTCTCCAAATGAGTTGTCCATTCAAATCTAACCCCAATTTTGAAAAGAATTTAAATCAAAATTATAATTTTTATTTGTCCAACAACTTCTGCATTCAGAATATTTAATTTTTGGTTCCTTGTGTTTCTGCTTGCTTGGTAGAACTAGAAGCTAACTACTGATGCCAACTCTAAGAAATAATTTCTCAGCTCACAACGCATGGAAGGTGAACTGAGGAACTGCATCAGCTCTCTGGATGATTTAATCAACATATATTAATCGGGCACCTAATACATACAGAAAATTTGAGACAAAAATAAAGTTTAAGGGTTTAAATTAGCTGGATACGACCTCACCTCTTGACTTTTTGCTACAAGTAGAGACAGCTTTTTAACGAATATAGTTTCCAAAAGAGTAGGGAAATTGATGTGACTTAAGGGGATCGGTATGGGAATACGTATTTTTTTCAATATAAGCTCTAAAAAAAAAACATAAGCTCCATAGCAGCCTATTTTTTTGATTAAGAAATATCACCATTAAGTCTCATCCTTGAACTAGTTTTGCATTGGTATGTTTTATTCCCCACGCTTCAGAGGTTCCATCCAAGAGGCAATATAATTCCCTAAGATCTGATTGAAGAAGAATCAGAAATTAGAATATGGAACTAGAATATATTTACATACGTGGCACTGAAGGCTCCTTGGTCTTTCTTCAGGTTGCAAATACATAGTTCCATGGCATTTTATATCCTCTGTACTCTCCCTGCAACTACCTTGCACCCAGTATTTTCACCCATGAAAAGAAAGTATCAGACTCCAACCTTGCTTTCTTGAATCTGGAATACAGTCACTAAATAAAAGATAAACTACAGCAGAAATACCTAGGGGAAAGTCTAGTATGTTACTTTCCTAGAAATGGTTTGATCTGTGAAAATAGTTTATTTTTCTGTGGCTTACAACGACTGAAGGTTCTGTACCAAACACAGCGAATTATTTTTATTATCAAGATAACACATATGCATTATAGAAAATATGGAAAGTGCGTTTTAAAAATAGAAGAAAGTGATCTGTACTCCTGTTAATCAAAGATAACTTACCATGGTTAATATTTTGGTGTATTTTTCTACCAGCCAGTCTTTTTAATTAGCAGCTTAGCAAAGCTATAATTATACATTATCTAAGCAATTGTACAAACTTACTGTAAGTTGTCTCTCTTAACAGATTGCAAAAATAATAAATATTTGTTGAAGCTAACTTGAACACAAAAAGAAAAAGGAAAAAATTAAAATCACTTCTAATTTCATCATCATATTTGGTAGATATTTCCTTTTAACCCGTTTGCTCTGCATTTTCCCCCTGGTTTATTTAATTTTAAAATATATGTAATGCAGGAAAATTTGTATATAATACTTACTGTTGTTGGTTGTTCAGTCTTTAATTTTCCCACGACTCAGTTTTTTCAATACAGTTATTATAGATTTAAAACATGTTTACTAACGATTCTTAGCCATGGGAGTAAATATTCTGCTATTCTCCAAAGCTTTGATTTTGGAGAGGGGAAGAGAAAAGGACTAACTGTCCAGTGCAATGTTTCAATAATGGGGTTTGCTAGCAAATGCCAGACTGAGTAGCATCAGCCACTGTTCTAAGTGGTCATTAGAGCTTTCACCTGAGCTGTGAAGGGTGGACCACAGGGTTCTGAGAATGCAATGGAAGCCGGAGAGAAATAACCCAATGGGGCCTTTTGAGTTTGGGTTCTAAATAAGTAAAAAAAAAAAAAAAACTTGGTTTTGGTTTTGTTTATAGTGTCGCTATATTTTTTGGTTTTGATTCAATACTCAGTAGCCTTACCTAAGCCTTCAAGTAAACTCATCAGGAAGTCAGTGCTATCATCAATCTTTGCATAGATGGGAATGTCTTTCTGTTATCCTAACACAAAACAAGACAACTGAAGTATGCACACAGTTTGAGGGCCACAGCTTTTCCCCCTGAACAATAGCTACTGCTTTGCTTTACTTCAGAATTCGGTGCAGTAAGTCTAAGGTGAACGCCTACGTGATGACTGACTTAGTTTTATTTCTGTCCTAATAATTGCAGGATAGTGCTTGATCTTCAGTATTCCAGAGTTTTGCCAGACTATATGAAAATACATCTACTTAATGATGCTTTCTTAGAACCCAGCTGTCATTTTTTAATACTGATTGCTTTCTTTTCACTCACAGTCATTTTCTTTCATTTTGTCCTGGATTATTGTGTATTTTTCAGATGTTCTGGTTTCTTCCTCAAGTATACTTACAAGTTTTCGATTATCTTTTAATTTTCTGATTTCCAACATGTCTTCTTCCTCATTTTTTTGTTTCCATTTTCTGGGGAAGCTTCTCTAATTTGTCATCCATATCACAGACCTAATTTTTCTACAGTGACAATTTGGCCTCTAATGTAAAAATTAATTTTGTGTTGCATTTTTGGTTTTCACACTCCTTCCTCACCATCTCTCTCCTTATCTCACCCTACTATCTTTTCATCTTACCTGGTTCTCTGCTTATGGCTTGCTGATCCCTTTCTTTAGACTCCTTGATGTTCTAAGTTCTACTGAAGATGCTAAAGAGTTTCCTAATTGTCTCACGGTCATTGTGAGAGTTCTGCATTTCGGAGGACTGTTCTCTTACCTGTACTGAGTTCTTTCAAAGGTCATGTGTTGTTGGAAATTTTGTTTTGTTTTCATATCTCAAAAGGTGGAAATGCATCCAAAATTCTATGCATATTGCATATTGTCTTTTCCTCTGCTTTAGTTCTAGTCTAACCTTTGTCCTAGAGCATCACACAAATGACAAATTAATAATCATAGTTCTTATATTAATTCTTAACTACTATATTTATTGTCTTATGGTTCTGCTATCCTGGCAACAGTTTTTTTCTTACACCATGTTGCTTAACCCATTGGCATTCTAAAAGATGAAATACATACAACATTAGAATTCCAAGATCATGTTCCTAATAGAATTTTGCCAGTCTCCACCCCTCCTGTGTTTCACATATGGGACTGCAATTCCTATGGTGATATGCGCCAGTATCAAAGGCTCCTTTCCGCCTTCCACTTTCAGTCTCCTCAGTTATTTTACGGAAATTTTATGCAGGCAAAAAGGAAGTCTTCATCTATAGTTCGGAGGGGAGAGGACACGTGAGAAAGGAGAGAAGGGACTATTCACACTCCTCAGCCGCATTAGCTGAGCAGAAAAGAAAGTGCTGCCTGGTCTTCTGAGCTGGCACAAACCTTCAGTCTTTGCTTCTGAAATAAGACAGTCGAAAAAAGAAAGATAAGGATGATTCTATCTGCTTTCAGAAAGGCAAGCTCTCTAGTTTGATAGTTCATTAACACAAGTGGTCCCGCCCCTGGCATTTTCCAATTAAATTCAATCTATCTTAAAGGAAATTACTCAACTTTTGGTTGCCATGTTGCCTGTCAATCTCTGTATATTTTAAGAATTCTAGTCTTTTTTCTTTTTCTTCAAGCATATTTAGTGACAAGTTCCAAGAGGTGGTTAGGTGTTGCCAACCGGATGCCATTTTAAAACCAGAAGTCAAGATTTGCATCAAGGACATCACGTTGAAAGTTTGCATTCAAATTCTCCCTTGGAGCGTGACCTCCGCTATGACTTCTTCTTTACATTTGCGTCTTTACCTGGAAATGGTTACAGACCTGAGAGGAGGATATTTATTTTTAGTCTTGCCATTTGCAAGGCCCTTTAAGCTTAGAGAAGATGCTTAGAATCACAAAATGTAAATCAATCATTTATCATAACGATAGATTTTAAAATATTATTTTTTTCCACTTGGGGGATTTTTTTTCATTGTCTAACCACACCTTAGTTCTTTATTAAAAAAATTTTTGGACTTTACACCGTAGGAAAAAAGTTTCTATTGGCTTGAATTGCGGGTAAGGAGGTGTGCGAATGGCCTCAAGTTATACATTTGCCGAGGAAATATCATCCAGATGCTCGAGTCGGCCTTTTCTTGGCAGACAACTAAGAACCACACTGAAACAGAGTCTAAAATCTTGAACAAAAGAATTCCATAATCTCTTACCTTTGGAATGGACATTAATTAAAAGAAACAGTGACATCCCTTGTGATCAGAGTTTAACTACTATTAATCAGAGTTCACCACACAATTAACACTTTGAACTGATTAGCAAATAGAAATCATAGCAAGAAATTTGGAGGTTAAAATAGTAAATGGACATATTCTCTTACCCAACCTATTGTCCCTCATCTTTTAAAAGAAAAAAAAATTAAGCACTCCAGTCATAACTGGACAGATTTTGTTTTCGGTGAGGTGTTTGCCATTACATATTGCACATAATGTATAGCACTGTTAGGAGGAAAAAATTGGAGTCAAAGTGGCTGGAAAGTTAGGTCTGCTCTGTAGCACTGTGAGATTGTTGACATCTGCCGAGGTTGGAGCGCTCAGTAAGCAGGAAATGGGGTGTCACTCTGAGTGGTAGTTTACCATTATCCTGGCATCCTAATGAAGTGTCTGCAGTGCACAGAGCTTCTGGATGGCATCTTAACGCACGGCTAAGCAAAAGCACTTCTCTCCCTGTCACTGTCATCCATCTGCCTGCACCCTACTGTAGCCAATGGGATGGAACCATGCTACAATGTGCTATAAGCCATTTAGAGTTGCACATTGCATAATCAGTCCCATCAAATATGTAAAAAATGGCTATTATTGGTTATTTTCTTCAAACTCTGGCACCTGGAGTTTGGTCCATTAAAGTTAAACTTTTCCAAGTGATGTTTATGCTATTAATTCCATATTCCCCCCACTATCTAAATGGGAATGAGTTGCATTCTCATTGTCTTAAGTCCTGTTAATGGCCTGAAAGAGTTGTATGAATATTCATTAAAAACTTCACTGTACATCACACTTGGTGAATTCATCAGTTTACAATATAATGGAATGGTCATTTTCTTTGAGACAACCCTTTTTAAGAAAAGGACAAAGAATAAATCAACTCAAATCACAGATTGGTTGTTTTCATCTTTGAGCACATTATTTATTTTGCAGTGATAGTTCGAGGTCTTTTGGTAGATTTTTTTTTTTAAGATACAGTGCATTTCACCAAGTACACTTGCAATTTAAAGCTAGTATTGTCAATGCTGGATGACTAAATTTGATGCTTTCACATTACCTCTGACAAAACTCACGTTCAATGGAGAAGAAGTTAACTGTTACTAGGTGGCCTAAGTACAGCAAGGTGTGTGTCTGATCCTCCCAAAACTTCTTGATAGGTCAGGTATGATCCTCCAGACATGGCTGCAAAGCAGCAGGGCTCTCCTGGCAAGAACTGACCTGGTAAGATGGCCACAAAGTTGAGAAGGAGCTTTCCGTAACAGGCAGGGGCAACAAGAATCTGCTAAATTGAGGGGGTGGGGTGAGGTTAGATAAACAAGAGGGCATAACATAATTCGACTGCATCAGGAATTTTTTCACAGACATTAAAACTATGTTAAACATAACAGCAGGGAGGCTTGTACTGCAGCACAGTGGGGAGCTTAGCGCGTCTGCCCGAGCTGTGCCTGGCTCAACCACTGCTAGAAGTCTCCGACTTTCATTAGCGCTCAACAATTCACTCAGTTCCCCAGAAAAGGAGAAAAACTCAAGCAGCAAAGCCCCTGGCTAATTATTGTAAATGCTCCCAGGTTACAGTATTTGGGGGACAATAAGGCAGAATGATGTTAAACTGGAACAAAAGAGTCATTCTGAAATGAAAAAAGAATAAAAAGGCTTGTTTGTTGTTTGTTGGTTTGTTTGAAATCAGGGTAGTCTTTCAATGGGTAAGGCAGTGTGTTGGAATATTAGACCATCTCTTTACAATGAAATTTTAGATGACCTAGCCGGAGTGTGTGTGGCTCTTTTTGAGCAGAGAAAGTACAGGGTGGTTTCACAAATGATCATCTTCCACCCCTTCCCTGTCCCCAGATTTGTGCAAGTCCACTTCAAAAATCTCTGAAACAAAACCTGTATGCTTGGGAAGAAATTTGTAATAATGCAAAATTAGAATGGAATTGGATGTAACAAGATAGGCAAACTATGGTACATCACTGCAAAATACTGCACGTCAGGGTCAAGTTTTTATCCCCCCCTCAAAGATTGGAATTATTTGAGAAAAATATTGGCCCTTTCAAAGGGATAGTGGTCTGCTATTGGTGCTTATACAAATTTTAAATGGTAAAACTTTTAATGGAATGATAGGTGTTTATTTTTGCTAAATCCAGGCTTGGGAATCTGGTTTCTTCATTCATGTCCCCCCAGCTGCTGTCAGCATTACAGCACATCAGCTTTCCTTCATGTGCGGATATTTCTCCAGAACTCATTTGCAAAAGAGTCGAAGCAATATTAAACACCACATCCAAACCCCTTTTAAATACACAAAGAGATGGGAAAACACATCACAACTAGACCACTGAGAAAATCCTCCTTTCAAATTTACTGTTTGCTTCACATGCTTGTATAAAATATCCCACAAAGTCCCGTTTGTGATCCATTTGAAACAATCTTGATTTGCTTAAATTGTCACATTCTTCTTGCACATTTCTTCCTAAATGCAAAAATGGCAAAGAATTCTCCTCCCTCTTCATTATAAAAGTGCAGAATTTCTGGTTTGTTTATTCCTAATGGAACACTTGAGAAAGAAGAAAATATATAAATATCTTCTTCAGAAGATTAGTTGTCTCAATCTTTTTAAAAGAGAATATTCGTTCATTTCTTCCCCATGGTAAACAATTTGGGCTTTTCATTGTAATTTTCCATTGTCAAATTAATGCATTTCGCTTTACTGTCTTGGTCCCATGGTTCTAAAATACCGTACCTTTTAATATCATTATTTCTTCTACTGATAATAATAATAATATATGTCATTTAGGACATAGATAGGGATAGAACCTAAGCATCATTTTAAACAAATTTGTCGGAGAAACCTTCTACTACATTGTAACTTACTGAAACAGAGTCTGAAAAAACTCACAATTTAAAAAAATAAACTACAGTTTACTCGTTATGAGACACATTTCCAAGCTAAGTATTTCAGGCAAGAGAAGGTTTATGTGTTTTCAGTATTTCTAATCAATTATTAGAAATTTTGTTTAATCTACTGGTAAATATTCTATTGACAGGTTCAAGAACAGAGAAAATTCTGGCCCCCAAGACAGTGAGAGAATAAGCATTAAAAAAAAAAAAAGTGGACAGTTTATCAACTTCAGTTTCTAAATTGTGCAGCCCTTGTATGGAATGCGGAGGAAAGTCCCTTAACTATGCTGAAAGTATGACCATATGTTTGCCTACCATGTACGCGGTTCTTCAAAAATTAGATTAAGTTTATTAATGAAAAAATGGCTAATAATTTCAAGAAGCTGGAAAGAGAGAGAAAGAGAGAAAGAGAGAAAGGGAGAGGAAAGCAAGCTGTGGCAAAAAACCCGGGCTCAGCAGCTTTCTGGGGGAAATGGTGAAATGTGACTATGTGATTTATAATGAGAAAAGGTATCTACAACATACAATTTTCTACCTAGCTGCAAATAATAATTCATAGTGATGTCCCTTCCAGATAAAAGACCTTTGCTATGTAGGACCCATGTGGTAAAATGATCATGATAAATGTCAGACCAGTGCAGGTAACGGCTTTACAAACCATTAAGATTAGCTGGCTCTTTTTTCCGATGATAACAGTAACCATGCTGTGACTCTATGTGGTAATAATATCTCAGTCCTGATAAATGCCAGAGCTGGGCAGAGGTGTTTATCATTCCCAGTTCAGAAATGCTGACTAAAGTTACCACATGTTGCCTGTTTTTCTTCTCTTACAATAGACTCACAATTAAAAAAATTAAAAAGCTGAATCATACAATTATTTTATTCCCTATTTCTTAAAGGATTTTGGTGTTTGTGCTATTAACTCCCCCTGCTCTCAGTGTCCCTGTGTGACCACGTCAAATGAACCGGCTGGAGAAAGAGTTCACCAGACTAACTACTGTCTCCTCTTCAAAGGTCTTTTGTTCAAAATGAATAGTTATGGATAAAGTTGAATATGCTTCTTTAACATATATGTATTTTTTACCCAAAAGATAAGGGAAAATATTTCTTAGTTCACATTTTTCTTGATTATGTGACACATCCTAGTTGTTTTCAAGTGTGATTTTTAAAAATTCCCTATATATTTAATTTGTCTACAAATGGAAAGAAGCAGACACATATTAAAAACTTGAAATCTAGAAAAGTATTTGTAGGATTCCCACCCTCATGAAAGTATACAAAGATAATGCTTAATATAAATAGCTACTTGAATATTTGAAAAGAATTACAGGTTTATGGTTAGACAGATGTCAAATGACTCAAAATGATAAGCCTTAAAAAAAAAAGCTTGTAAAACCAGATATGTATGGGTAAATATAGTTTAAAGAAAGTTCTCACAGGAGAACTAAATAAACTAGTGAGCTTTATTTTTTCAGCACAGACTATCTGCTGAGGATGAATTAGTATCATTTGTAAGTTACAGAAATGTACTCAGCCACCACCATGACACTTCCAAAATTACTTTGAAAACAAGAAATTTTAGGGAGGACAATATGATCATGTTTTTCTTGTGAAGACTGCTGCCATTACCTTACTTTTTGATTCAGACAGAGAGAGGCATTGCTGTGAAACTGAGAAAGTTTGTTTTAAGAGAGTTTCAGGTTGGTGAATTTTAGAAAATGTTTTCATCCTAAAACTGATTGCATCAAAGCCATAATACAAGTTGTTAACAGTTACTTAGAGCCTAAAACTTGAGTACTTTTTCCAAATTTGCCCTCAGTGGGAGATCAACACACTAGCAGTCCCTAGAATAACATAGATACATTTAGATGAAAAAGAAACCGTGATTTTTATTACTTTCTTGAATGTATTTGGGGATGTCCAAAGAAGTGAAGAATAATGATTAGAAGGTCTTCAGAAATTGATTAAATAAAATTTTACCTTTGTGATTTGGTATTAATTAGGTGTCAGGGCAGGTAGAATAATTCAGAAGAAAGTATACTTTTAATGGGAAGGGTACTTGCATATATTTAATAAGCACTTACAATATGTGCAGTTATGTACATTGAAACATTTAATTCTACAAACAATCCTATGAGATATGTGTTCTATGTGTGTGTGTGTGTGTGTGGGTGTGGGTGTGTGGGTGTGTGTGGGTGTGTGGGTGTGTGTGTGTAAATAGGAACTGGAAGCATCAAGGGTTCAAGCAACTTGTCCCAAATCATACTGCAGAGCAAGAATTCTAACCTGGTTCTTTCAGACCCCTTCATGATTTACCACTTCTCTTAATTTATAACAGGAGCTTAAAGCATATGTTTATTTGCATCCATTTGTAAGTCTGGAATTTGCAGCCCCCTCCCCCAGCAGTGTTTCTCCTTGAAGTAAATATAAAATTTTTAAAGAAATTAAGCAAGCTATTGTTGTCATGCCTTGATGATTCCTCAACACCCAACTCAAACTTCGTAATTAAAAGGCACGTCCTCAAAGATTTGCATGCAGTTGCAGGGCACACTAAACCAACAAAATGTTCTCTGAAGATAACCATTCCTCCTATCAGCCAGGACAGTCTCCAACTAAATTCTGAAATGGTCATGATACAAAGTATATGAAGGGACTAGAAACTAAACTGCTTTCTTCCGAACATAGCCCTGACATATAAGTGACTACCATTTCTTCACGTGCACTATACATTCCAGGGTAACTTTCAGAAGCAGAACAGCTGTGATATTGCTGACCTCCTGAAAACAAAGGGGTGCAGCTGTGCTTTAAGAATTACAGATAAACAGAATGAATAGTTCTACCAATACGTTGGTCACTGGGAGAATCTGGTCTTTTCTTCCTCTGGGTGAACCTACATAACAAAGCAGAGTTAATTTTGAAGTATGATTTAACATGTGACTATAAATAAGTTAAGAATAATAAATGCATAGATGATAAGGCCGGAATAGTGTCCAGGGGTCATCAGGCCCAGGGTTCTGACTACACAGAACTCTTTCCATCATTGTATAACTTTATCTTATCTCTGCAAAAAAGGCATTCGGTTGTAAATGTCCTTGTTTTAGTAGCAACATTTCATGCAGATAAATGCAAATGTTACTATCATAAACCATATTTTAAAAACTGTGTCCTCAAAGCCATGAATCAGGGGAAAACTATAAAGCCACATCCTTATCATAACATTAAAGGCTATTTCACATCATGTAGGAGCTGTTACTTCTCTAAGTAGCCTGGAGTTGTTTTTGAAGAAACTCATTTACAACAGAGTGTGGTGTAGTTTGAGAATATGGGGTCAGGTGGGTGAGGAATAGGCTTTAGTAAAAAAAAAAAAAAAACAGTTTACTATTTTAATATATACGTGTACATTTTGTATATTTTTACATATTCATTTTTGCCACTATTGGATGGCAAAAGTGAAGTACTACAGAAAAGCTTTGTACACAAGGTGGGTTCACAGCTCAAAGACTGGAGAGGCTACTGGGATGTGGGTGGGAACCCAAATGAAGGTATTAATGAACATAGAGCAGACACAAAAGTAAATCATGTGGGAATGAAGGTAGAAGCAAGTGTGAGTGAAAAGGGAAAGAATCGTGGAGTTTATTATTACTGGCAAGATTTTGTATGAGTCTCCTTAGTATACAGTTTACCTAAGAGTTTCTCTTATTCTCCACGTAGGAAGAGTTCATTTTTCCGTCTTTAGTCATAATGTGAAAGAGTCAGAGATATCTCAAAGTCTCCTCAAAACTCTCAATGTTTCACAATAATGAGAAACCGTATGCTGAAGGAGAAATATTAATAGAAAATGCTGTCTTTCAGATGCTCACTGAATCAATTGAAGACAGTTGACGCATCTTTAGGAAGCCGTGTCTGAAACTTAGCTTATTAACCACTCCTGTATTATGTATGCTCACTCCAGTTCCTAATATGACACATCAATAAACCAGATCTGAAAAGGTGTCATTTCAATTTTAATGGAGCCAATTGTATTTTTAGATATTCCTCCATTTAGAAGTGTTTGTGTTATTTCCTGATTTTACAAGCTATGAAAGAGTGGGTGTGGTATTGATTTGAAGGAGAAACCACTGCTTTCCTATAACCTTTTCAAAGATTTTGTTCTGATTATGTTGTAAGAGCAATACATGGCTCCTCCTTGATAATATTTCAGCCCTCCCTCAGCCATTGTCCAGCCCCATCTCCACTACTTAGGTGTAACTTAGCCACAAGGACGTGTGTACCACTCTTCAGTGTCCAGCTCCTTGAGTACATGTGAAAGCAGAGGAGGAGAGAAAAAGTATTTCTTCTACAAGGTGTTCTTCATGTAGGGTGTTTCTTACAAGCCGACGTGGGAACCATCACGTACTTTTATAAGAATTCTTACGTGGGGCTGGCCTGCTCATCAAGCAGCTCATCAGCCCGCTGCCCACCACGCAGCGTTTAGTGTGCTGTGAAATGTCAGGCTACCACGGCAAGTGCCGTGTCCCCAAGTGACACTGACTTAGGTCAGGTACGAGCAACTACGCTGCGAATGCTCTCTGCATCCAGGTAGTATGCTTGTTCCTGAAAATAAAAAGTGAACCATACCCAGCATGGGCCTCAAAAAAGGTGGCGGGAGGAAGTGGTGAACATTTATGAACTTACTTTTCGCTAGTTACTGTGTTAGGTACATTGCATACTACTATCTTATTTAATCCCTGAAACTAGCCTTTTAGCTATTATTCAAAGAAAACAGGAAAGTTGTCCAAGACCACACAGCCAATAAAAAGCTGTTACAGATGTCAAACCAAGATCTGTCTATTCCAATCCATGTTCATGTCTTTCCTTTGTTCACTAATTCTGTCTTTATTCATTTAATCATATACGCCAGTATAAGAACTGCCTCGCTTTGTGGGAAACTTCTCAGTTTAATGGGAGAAACTGACAGGCATTCAAGCCATGGACATACCACATGGACTGTTATATAAATAGGATGTCCTAAGTGCAATGGAACATAGAAGACGGACTCTGTCTTGAGAAGTTAGTTCGTAAGTTTTTACCTGGTGGTTAAACATACTTAGTAAAAGTTTTAGTTCCTGCCCAGGCACTATGGCAGTGACATTGCAAATTCAAATGTTTCCAATTAAGCAACCCCAGCATTTCCCAACTGGGACATATGCTTCCTAAAACTGAATTTGGGGGATGTAGTATTTAGATCACTCTCCACTTATTATCTGTCAAGCTTAATTTATGACTGCTACTCCTTTAGTCCTCAGTGTCAACTGATCCCTTTTTTGGAGACTCTGACATTGATCTAGTCATTACTATGACCAGACACTTCAGTGAAATTTAAAAAGTCTTCTCTCCTATCTTCCTCTCCCCTCTTCACCTCTCCCAATGTCATCTTTATTGCTTGATCAAGTGGTTCACTAGATGCTCAGGTAAATTATGCTGCTAGCATCATGCCAAACTAGGCAGAATGTATCCATCTCATAAATGAGTAAGTATGTGTATACATACATGTGTACGTATCATTGGTGTGTGGTATTAACTTCAGATGGCTAGATACAGGGTATCCAACTGTCCCTAAGAGCTCTGTCCTCAATATACTGTACTAATTTTACTCTCATCTTTAGTGACTTGTTTTACTTCTTTTTCTGAGTTTCTGGTATCCCATAGGCTCTGATTGGTCCTATGAAGCATGACATTGTCTTAGCATCATTAAGCTGCAAAAGATTAGATTATTTGGCAAAAAGATTAGATCTGCTGTCTGCTATGATGTTGCAACTGCCTTTTCTCTTTTCTCTCCCTCTTTATCTCCCCCTTTGTCTCTTTCATTTGCATTTGTCCAATCTGTATTACGTTGGAACTCTTCTAAGAATAACGGCAATTTTGAAAGCTCTGACTGTGGGAGGCATTATTTATGGGCCTTTGTGGTTTTAGAAGGAAGAATTAAAGCTTCCAAGCAGAGTTCTACTAGGAAGACTGCCCCCACCCTACTTAGCCAAACACTATCTTCTGCAAGATATTTTCCTATAATTCCTTATGAAATGCTTCTTTTGCAATGGGGTATTTTTTTTTTTAAACTTGCTAGTTTCCAAAGTAACTCTTTCTTACCCCACTATATAAAGCTTATACCTAATAACAGGTAATTACAAATTGGTCTTTTGGAAGTGCATTGAATTAGGAAGTGTGTTTGGTTTAGTATCAGGGACCTTCAAAGGCTTTAGTACACAGGACTTATTTTCTTATGTTAAAGATAAACTCAGAGACCAACAGTACAGGACTGGTCTGACTGCCCCGCAGATTCAGGGAAGCTCCTTCTACTGTGTGCTCCACTCTGTATGGCCTCAGTTCTCAAGGTCATCTCATGGTACAACCATGCTACCTACATTCTGAGGAGCAGAAAGGTCCAAAGGCTAAAAAGATAAGTCAGTCCCCTGCACACAGCCTGCCCCATGTAACACTTTGACTGAAGTCTCATTGGTCAGATTTGGTCATATGGTCACTCCAGCTGCCAAAGCATCTGGGAAATGATCTCTTTCAGCTGCTATGGCCATCCCTTCAGCAATGGGATTGTTTTGCTAAGAAAGAGGAGAATGCCTATTGGATGGGTGTGTGCCTTACATATTAGCCTCTTATCTATCATCTTTTCCCACAGTGGCCTCTTTCGAATCATCAGGAGCTTTGTGCTAGAAGTTCTCTAACTTCTAGAAAAGTACAGAAAGGAAAGGTACCTGAGTCATTGTATATAAAGCGTTTAAGAAATAATTGTAATTCTGGGCTCTGGTTAAAACTATGGTTAAGATGAATTCTCTAATGTACTAAGTAACTCAGTTCTTACGGTGCCATCCATGCCCAGAAAGGAAAAAAGAAACAAAATGAAGGAAAGCAAACTGTGTGGTATGTAGTTTTGAACAACTTCTTATTTTTTTGAATTCATATGACTAAGTATTATGCTTTCAATTTTGCACTTTTTTGTTTTACAGCAAAAACAAAAGTATTAGGGAGAAAAGATAGCACAGAAGTAATAAAGAAAAAAACTCTTTACTCCTCCAAAATTAAGCAAAAAATAGAATACTGGTAATTGAATCAGAATGTATGTCCTTGTGTGTTTGTTTGCTATTGCGGCTCTAACAAATCATCACAAACTCTGACTCCAAACAACAAGAATTTATCTTAGGTTCCTGAAGGCCAGAAGTCTGAAGTCAGTTTCACTGGGCAAAAGTCAAGGTGCTGGCAAGCCTGTGTTCCTTCTGGAGGCTCCCTCTCCTTGGCTTTTGTGGTTTTGAGAGGCCGTCTCCCCTCCTTGGCTTGTGGCCCTTTATCACAGAGCCATTTCTCCTTCTGCCTCCCACTGTTATGTCACCTGCTCTCTCTGACTCTGATCCTCCTGCTCCCCTCTTAACCACCTTTGTGATTATACTGGGCCCCCCAGAGAATCCAGAATAACCTCCCCGCCTCGGAATCCCTAATTTAATCACATCTACAAAGTCCCTTTTTCCATGGAAGGTAACATATCCACAGTTTAGGAAGTGGACGTCTTTGGAAGGCCATCATTCACCTTACCACATCTTGTAAAATAGTAAAGCATTTCTGAAAACTGACTCATTGCGTGATCTTAAGAAGATCGTGTCAGAGCCACACTGTTGCTGCTTTCCTATTACCAGGATCTAATTCAGAGTCAAAGAAACTTCATGATGCTGATTTAGAGTGTATCTCTGGCTGCTGATTAGGACTTTAAGTTGCTAAGTCTTAGTCCAAAATTCTCCTAAGAAAATTTCTCCAAGCACCTTAGAAATCTCATTCTTTTCTAACCTTTCTTTAAAAAAATTTTTTTTTTCAGAAAAGCAAGACAACAACACAAGAATTGAAACTATGAAGTCTCTTGTACAAAAACTCCCTCCACCAAATCGTGACACCATGAAAGTCCTCTTTGGACACCTAACTAAGTAAGTTGTAAAAGTTCCTAATTGTGTTGCTGTATTTTCATTTCCTAAATGAGCAATAGTTAATGTCAAATCTCTAATACAAGAGTTTCCAAACGCGTCTGTCTCAGATTTCCCGATCTGTAGCCGATCTAAGCCTTCCTACAGAAGCTACGGGATGTACTAGAGGTAGAAAGGGAAACCTACAAAAGGAACTTTCAAAATAATTTCTTTTCCTGGCTTTTCAACAAGTAGATGTTTGCTGATTGATTGTCAGAACTGCAGCCAGAGCCCTGGGGTGGGCTGGGTTTACTTTGCTGTCTAGTATGAAGCAAGAGCCTGAAATAATTGTCATGAGTTCAAAATCTAGCCTCATCATGTGCTAAGAGTTATGACCCCTAATAAGTTACTTAAACTCTCTGAAATCCAGTTCCTTCATCTGTGAAACATTGATTCGGATTGATAAGGTGCTATCCATGTAAATAGCTAAGAGAAGAGTATTTCCAGCAAAAAAAAAAAAAGCAAGTGTGAAGACCCAGAGGCCCACAGAGCTTGATGTATTTGAAAAGCAGAAAGCGGGCCGGGCTGGATAGAGCCCAATGGACTAGGGCTGTGGTGACAGAGCTGAGGTCAAAGATGTTAGACCAGTGTAAGATCACATAAGTTCTTGTGGGCCACAGGGAGAGAGGCGAATTTCATTCTCAATACAGTGAAGAACAAACTGGGGGATATAAAAGATCCCTCTGGCTGCCTGCTGGAGAATGATTTGCAAAAGTGGGTCCTCTTCCCGTAGAACCATGGTAATCCAGGCAAGAGGTAATGGTGGCTTCAGTGGAGATCTTAGATATTTTGAAGATGGGCAGGTTGGGTTTGGGAATGGTTAGGATGCAGTAGAGAAGGGAAAGGAGAAATCATGTGTGTCTGTTCCAGTTGGGGCTTGGGAGTGGAGAAACAGCAGTGCTCTGCAGCTGGGTAGAGCTGGAGAAGGAATGGGCTGGACAGAAGGAACTGACTGGAGACCTCCACTTTGGACATGGGAAGTTTGAACTGACTGTTACTCATTTGCCTTCTGTTAACACCTTCTTCAGAAAAAGCAGAGTGCAACACGGCTGATGAGGTTTTATCTGTCACCATGTACATACAGTACTGCTGAAGCCTGATAGACTTTCGAATTGATTGGGCAGTTTTGATTTTGTGAGATTAAATCTCTTTGATCACCCATTCCTTGGGCTGAATCCTTCCTACAGATTATTCAGCTAATCCACTACATGACTTTTCATTGTGAATGTAATATGCAGAATTGCACACACAAAAAATGTAAGCAACCGTGGTACACATAAGTGAAATTTGCCTACCACTCTTAGCCTGCCGAGCAGAAGTACATTTTTGTGTCAGTCCTCCCAGACCTGTTCCAAAGCACATGCAAACATACGTTGTGCGGTTGTTTATTGTATTAAAGTATATCACACTGCACATACCGTTCTTCAACTATTTTGCAACTCATGGACAGCTTTCCATTTCATTAAACAGACATCTGATTCTTTCTAATGATGACATAGTATGCCATGGTATGGATAGTCCACAATTTGCTTAACTGGTCACTGCATTAGGGAACATGCTTCAATCTAGTTCATCGTATTAGCTCCTTACTTATTTCATTCCCACAGGGGAACCTGTGTCAAAGTTCAGAACATCCCTTATTGTTAGACTGTCCCTTCTTGTCACCTGTCACCTCCACACACTGGCTTCAGTGAGAAACCCAGTGTGATTACGTGAAAGGATCTTGGGCTTTGAAGAAGTAGAGAGAGAGAGCTCTAGAGTCAAATTCTTGTTCTGTACTTTACTCCCTTTATGATCTCAAGCACATAAAATTGGATTAAATAATATCAACCATATCTTGTGGTTATGAGAATTAAATGAGATAATGCATATAAAAAGCCTGGCACAAGGTAAGCATTCCTCAGATGTTAATTCTTTTCCCTTAGGATCCAGACACACCATGACAGGGGTTTCAAGTTACAAGTAAATACTGGAGTGCTTATCTCAGTAACTTTAACTGGACGAAGTCATAAAACAAATGGAAAAGTATACTCTTGAATGCTGTGCAATACCTAGTCTCAGAGATCTTGAGAAATATCCATTACTCAGTCTCAATTATTCCTTTTTTTTTTTCCCAACTGAAAGAACAGCTATAAAATGAAGAAACTGAGAATCAGCTAAATCCTACTTTGGAAAAAACACACACACAGATGAGAACCCATCCAATTAAAAACCTTCAAAGGATGAGAATCCTCCACCTTCATGCCACACAATACCAGTATTAACAACGCCTGATCGTGTTTCTTATATCTAAATTAATTTCCTGGTTTTGTTAGAACTTCCATTCAGTTCAGTATAGATGAAAACAGACATTTTTAACTAAGACTTAAGAGGGGATTATTGTATCACTTTCACAGCATTCACATAAGATTTTTTATTCTACCCGGAGAGAAAGGTGTTGTTTGCTAGCCACTCACCTTTCTTGAGTGGTGTGACCATTTTCCACCCCGCAGTGATTTACAAACTGGGTTTAATTATGCACAAGTGTGTGCACATGATTATATCTTGTTAAGCATTTCTTACTAAGTTTTTGATAAACAGCCAATCGTGGCATGTCATCAAAGCCTGAGAAGACTAAATAAGAAGATTGTTTAACGAGAATTTAAATATATTCATGTTTGAAAGAATCATTAGAATGTTTTCCTTAGTCTTGATGCATTTGGTAGCTCTTCAGAAAATCTACCATCAACACTTGTATGTAGTGTTTATTCCAAATTGTTGCAAATATATATATTTTGAAATTTGTTCAGTAAGGGTCAGGGAATGTAATGAAGTGCCAGAAATTCCACTTGATCTACGTCCTACTCTGTAGCCAACAGACTAGCACGCCTTTTTTTTGCAAAGCTCTGAGTTAAACATTCCTGTGAAAGCAGAACAACTACCAACTGAGAAGGCTTAATACAGCACAGTGGGACTAGAAGGTGGACGCACGTGCTGTCCGCAAAAGCCAGAATGTTTAAAGGGCTGTGATTATATTAACATAAGATTGCACGCTAGCTGCACAGGCTGAATAGCCTCGGAGTCCAGCGTCCTCATTCTTGATCAGACTCAGGGTAAAGTATGTGCTTCTGCTGTGATAGATTGAGACCAGGCATTCAGAATAAGCTATCATCTCAAAATGCCATCAACCAGAAACCTTTGTCAATAGGCACTTTCACCAGTTGACATTGCAGTGATAAGGACTGGAAGGTCCTGTGATACCCTCTGCATCATCATTTAAATGGCAAGTTCTAGCTCTGTGAAATAGAGGTGTCAAATGCATGTTCCTTAAGCCTGCTTCTTTGGAAAGGCAGGCAGGTGAAGTGGAGATGAAGTTAATGGGAAGGAGGACCTAGAAAGGTAAGGTTTGCTTGCTGATGGGTAGTAGTTGGAGGTCGAGAGGCAAGCAGAGGGGTTATAGGAGAAACAGAACCACTGAGACTTTACGTGTCACATAGCTGCATGATGTGCTCCGTGTTTATGAAAGTTATCTGACAACAGAGTGTAGGGTGAACGAGACAGGAGGAGAAAAGAACCCCGACTACCCGGGAGTCAGAGCTGGATTTGAGTGGTGAACATCAAATGGAAAGCAATGGTCCGAATCTTGAGACTTTTCGAAAGAAAATTCCACCCAATTTTTCTTTCTCTCATTCCTTTGGGCCTCTTCCAGTCAGCCACGGGGACAAGTCTGAAGTTTCAATGCTGGGTAGTTATAAAAATCGTTCCCCTGATAGCAATTCAAAAAAAGCAAAAGGAGACTGTTTAGAAGGTACTTTTTTTCTCTGTTTCGAAATGCAGACAGAGGGAAGAGGAGGATGAGGCTATAGAAGGTGACTAATGATGTGGGGTGAACCCCGTTTTGTCAGATGTGAATTGAATCGAGCTCTCTGTATCTGCTGGTTGGGATGTCCCTACCGGCCGTGTATGTAATACAGCTCAAGAGCGAAAACCTTTCAAGTCTTCGTACCTTTTGAGCCTGTCATCTTAATTGCTAGGACCCTGTCCTAAGTAATGGCAGATACAATTGTACTGTTTGCTCTGGTGGAAACTTGGAAACAACCTAAGCGTTCAATGACAGGGGAAGGTTACATAGAACATGGTACATCGTATGAGCTTAACAAAATGTAGTAGATAGCTAATTGTTTTTAATTAGGGAAATGCTTGCATTAATTTAAATAAAATCAAGGATACAATATTTTATATACTCAAAGAGAGTATAACTATAAATACGTGGGAAAGTTGTGCATCTGGAAAAGACTGTAAAGCTATTTGCTGAGATGTTAATATTTTTTCCTTAGAGCTGTTGAATTATGAAAGGCAGTTTTCCTTTGTGCATTTCTTTTTCTTTCCTAACAATGGGGTAGAAAGAGACATCGAGGTTAAGAGAACAGGGAAGGAGGGCAAAGAGGCTTTAGAGTTAGGCAGTAATGAATGTGAGTCTTGGCCCTGCTACTTACTGGATGTGTCACTTTGAACTGACTTAACTCTAAGCTCTTTTCTTTCCCATCTGCAAAATGAGGATCGTAATAGAACCCATTTCTAAGGTGAGGAGTAAGAGTCTTGCACAGTTCCTAGCACCCAGTACGTTCTGGATAAGCATTATGCATTAACATGCATTATTTTTATAGTGAGAGAAATATAAAATAATTTCTAATGAAATAAATATAAGAAGAATTGCAGAGGCTGGGTTGCCAAACTTCCTGGCTTCCAGAAAATTCTTTATCTCATCACAGAATTTTTTTCCAAACCCTGAGTTTCTATAGTGGCCTGACTCAGCCAGGTTCCCCTGGTCCCAGTGAAGCTGTTGTCACATATTCCACAAACCACATGACACCTCCTCGGCCCTGTGTGAGCTCCCCGGCCCGATTCTAGCCTGTCACCAACCCTCCATCAGCCTGATCTGAATCTTGTCCCATGTCCTCAAATCCAGCTAGTCTCACCTTCAGCGTGGTGGCTTGCTGATGAGAAAGCCTGGTCCCGCTGACTTCCAGGCAGGCCTGAAGACACTGGCAATGGCACAGGTCCTTCTGGGCTTCCTGTCCCTGGGCTTCCTGTCCGGGGCCTCGCAGCACAGCGGTTTCGTAGGGACAGAAGTTCTCATGCCTCGTTATGTAACTTAGCAGGACGGCTCTCACAGTGAGAGTTTCCTACCAGGCAGAACAGAGCACTGATCATGGGGAAGCCTGGCAGGTGACATCATTAGAAGCGAGTAGGACCTCACCCTATACCTCAAATCCCCAGTGTAAACACTCTTGGAATTTTATCAACTTCGTATCCACCTAGAACTGGTGGTGACCTTTTCAAGTTCTAGAATTCCTGCTGCCATTACTATGAGTAAGGTGTCCTGGCTATTGCTGAGTCTTTACTCACATTTTTATTTCCAGGAGAAAATTAACATACAAGAATTACAGAAAATTTCGAAAAGAAATATAAAAAAGTATTTTTCACCTAGCAAAACTGAACTCATTAGCTAGATTTACTTTGGGGCATGTGCATTCTGGAAGCCAGAACAACCTCAAGTGTTTGGTAGCGAGTGGGACGAAGACAGTAATGAACTTCCAGTTCCCACACAGGTGTGCATTGTCCAGAGAAAGTCAAAATGTCTTAGAAACAGGTGGCTTTTAGAGGTGACATAAAATAACATCACTCCTTGATTTTCAAAAATAGCCTTGGAAGAATTTATTTGCTGCAGATTTTAGATGCTAAGAAACGTTCTTACAGGAGACTTGCACTTTGTAAAATAGACTGAAAGGAGATCATTGACTCCAAGAAAATCGTCCAGCTGTTCATAGAATTCCAAGGTGAAAAAATGATATGGGTGAATAGACAAATCTCATGGAAGCATGCCAGTTGAATGCCTCGTTGAAAGGCGAAACTGTTGAGCTGTGGCTATTTTGTGAAAGTAAAACGATATTTAAAGCTTCTCTGTGGTCTTCACGGATGTTAAATAAAATATCCTACTAAAGTATGTCGGAGGCAACTCAAATGAGGATGACCTAGAAATAGGAGGGCTGCATGAGGAAACAACGGTGAGGAAATAATCGGTCCACCCTGTCTTTACAACGGCACTGCGGGCATTTCTGATTTTGGTGGAGGTGGGGCGGGGGGGGGCATGCTGGGAAGTGAGACATGGCTAGACGTGGACCTGGAGGCCCCCAGCCCTTGCCCTTCTCTCTGGTCCTCAAGAGCCATGGCTGGGAAAGCTCTGCCTCCCGTTGGGCCTCTGAAGGCCCAGGGCTGGTGTGCTTTGGAGCAGGCTGTGTTTTTCTGTGCTGCCTTCTGGCACTCCACCCTTTTTCTGTACACTTTGGTCTCTCACCCAACCACAATACCTGATATCCAGCGACTTGCAGGCCATGGGTATTTTTACTGGAAAATAAAGGACCTGTGCAAATTATTTTCCTTTTTTCTCTCCGCCCCCCCCCCTTTTTTTTCCCCTGAGAAACAGGGGCTGTGAGTTGTTTGAAATAAGCCAGAAGCCTAATAGCTCCTTTGCCTGTGTATTTGAAATGGCACCCTAATCACTTTGAAGAGCTAATGTACTTCCTATGAGTCTGAAATTTCTCAACTGGACTCCCGTGGCAGAACTTGGCCCGGTAGTTAAGAAAATTAATTACTCTGATCGTGAGCATGAAGCAATAGTTCCCAACTCCCTGTAGTAATCATTAAAATGTCATCTACTTAGGAGACATCTTGGCACGGGATTTATAAGGTTTGTGAGCTGGGGACCAAGGTTCAGTGACCCTTCCAGCGGTGGATCCTTGCTCTGCAGGAAGGCTTTGGGAGATAAGGTTTTTAAGACGGGAGTGAAATTATTACTCAAGATCTTTTGATTTAGCATCTGAATATTAGCATTAACCACTGAATAATAGAAAACAAAACAAAACTTAAAAGGGCTACTGCCTATTTATCACTGTCTTCTCTATTGTTATTGGTGGCCCACTTCACAGGGGTATTTCTCGCATAAGAGGTACATTTTTTAAGTTTCCCCACTCTTTTCCACTCTGAATCTTGGCCTTTTACCTAGTGGAATGAACCAGGGGTTTGAAATCGGAAGACATAGGCTCAGGTCCCAGCCTCAGCCCTTAGAAACTACATGACGTTAAGAAAACATTTAATGCCTCTTAACCCTCCTTTTTGCTTATGTGAGAAATAGGTGAGATAAATTCACACTTGTGAAAATGTTTGTTAACCGTGAAAACCTATCTACCCATTCCGTCAGGAAGTCTTAAATGAGTGCCTGCTGTATTCCAGGCACTGGACTAGATCAGAGTTTGGCAAACCGTGGCCATGGGCCATCTCCAGCCTCCTGCCTGTTTTTGTCAACAAAGTTTTATTGGAAAACACACACACCTACATGTTTATGTATTGCCAGTGGCTGCTTTCAGGCTACCATGGCAAGAGGTAAATAGTTGTAGCCAGTTGCACGAGGCCAAAAATATTTACTATCCCACACTTCGCAGAAAAAATTTACTGCCCTTTCAACTGGAAACTAGAGGCATAAAGAGGACTCCTGCCCTCACTTATCCTGTTGGTAAATTGGTAAACAATTTTAATAAATATGGTGCAGTATCACAAGACACTGTAAGAGCACCAGGCAGAGGCTGAAATTAGCCTAGAGAAACCAGAGAAGGCCTCCTAGGGGAGAAGACACGGGCCATCTTTAAGGGCATCCGTTTGGCAGACATCAGGCCTGCTACCAGCAGAGAGAAGACTGCGTATGAAGAGGCAGGAAGGAGAACCACGGTGTGGGAGAGAAACGGTGGATCCTCTGGAATGATGGATTGGGAAACATGAAAGAAGAGGCAGAACATAAGCCCAGAATGTAGTAAACTAGAGCTATATTGCAAGGAACATCACACGCTTTGTTAGAGTTTGAAATTCAGTCTGGAGACGTAAGGTAAGTCTCCGAAGGGTCTGAGGCAGGCATTTGAGGTGATGTGATTTGTATTTATGAAGATTTCAGTCTTTTAAAGTGTGAAAGATAGCAGGTATGAGGGCAGCACGAGAGGCAGCAGAACCTGTTAAGAAGCCAGTCTAATGATCCAAGTGTGGAGGCACTTGAGGAAAGAGATGGCTCCAGGAGGCAGGAGGAAGTGGGCTCGAAAGGACGTGCTCCCCAAGTGCATGCAAGAGGTTCAGAAGGAAGATCCCAGGTTTTGAGCTAGCTGAATGGTGATACCCTTAACTCACATAGAGCAAAAGGAGAAAACTAGAGGCATGAAAGAAGCTGAAATTTTTTGGACACGTGATTTGGTCTTTGCTTATATTTCATTAGAAGAGAAGATATGTATGTTGGAAATGCAGGAAAGTTGATTGGGATCTAAGTATGAATTTGGGAGTCATCAGTTTAAAGATGGCAATGGGGTAAGGTCATGAATAAACCCAAGGTGTGACCCTAGAAGAGAACTGAGGACAGACTCCTGGGGGTGTCCTCATTGAAGAGGTGGCCAGAGGAAAAGATGCTGAGAAAGGAGTCTGAGAATGGCATGCCTGGTGGAGGATGAAAGAAAGAAAACTTAGTGAGAGGAGAGATACTGTATTTTGTAGTTAAAACTATTGCTTCCACAAAAGGGACCCGGACAATTCCCATGATAACAGGACATTGGGCAGAATTCCTAGTGACAATGAGCGACTGTTCTAACATTCATCTTCTGGCCCTTGAAAAAAATCACAGGAATAAATATATAATAATCCAGAAGAAAAAAAAATTGTTCTATAATATAGTCAGGTCCTGGAAATATTGGTTAAGATGGAAATGATGGACGGGTCCCTTCTTTCATTAGCCCGTGAGCTCTAGGAGGCAGGGATTTGTATCTTTTCGATTCTTGCTCTATCCCCAGAGCTTTGTATGATGTTCCACACATTATAGATACTCAGTGCTTTTTGTTGAACAAATGGAATTGCGTGAATTCATTGAGAGATGATTATAATCTAATAGCTGTTGATGGTTCCAATTAGGATAACTTCTTAAGCCCAGAATTTTAGAAACCTGATATATATCAGACTCGGACTAGGGATATTGTGCTTTGATGGTGTTGTTAAGTAAATTGTTTTTCTCAAGTTTATCTGTCCTTACCTGATATTTATCTTTTCTTCATGATGGAGAGGAGTGGCAGTAATTGTAAAAGAGGCACTATTAACACTATTAAGACTGCATGTTAAGAGGCCTGGAGTACAATGATAAATGGGTGCTAAAGGAAGCTGACTTTACTGAGTAAGTCTAGGTCGGGGAATCTGTGACCACCCACCAGTGTCGGAGCCTTTTAGATCAATTGCTGCAGTCCAGGGTGAGATTGCCAGTTCTTCTGATTTCTTGATTGTCTTGGATTTGTAACAGATTTGGGAATTTAAAAACTTAGTTTTATATCTTCCATCATTTCTCCCACCACTAAATTCAAGAACCTCTATCACCCCTGCCTCCTATCCTATCAGCCAACCTCCCTGTCCGTCTTCTGTTCCAGATCCAATATTGACTTCCTACTACCTTGAATTATTTAGCATCAGGTGAAGAAAAAATGTCTGATTACAAAAGCTCGATCTCTGCTATTAAGTGTATAATGAAATTTGGTTCCCCTGTTTTATGGAGCAGAGACAGAGCAAACGTCAAAGAGGAAGGGGGAAGAAAATCAACCAGACCTCAAGTCACCTGATTTCCAGTCCACTTGACCACACTCTGCTTCCTTGCCAATACCAATACCCGATTGTTTCCAGGGGAAAAGGAGGGAGAAAGACAAGCCAACTGTGGCATAGGCTCATCCACTTGAATAATCTTTTTTTTCAACCGAACACCAGCTATAACCCCAGCCTTTTGAATAAAGTTGCCTAATTAGTTAATATACTGACATATTTAAATAAGGGGCTTTCTTGGTGTCTGTCATTCTGTCTATCTGTCTCCCTGTCTGTCTCTCTCTCTCCTCTCTCCCTCTAACACAAGGCTTTCTACCTCAAAAGCACCAGGAAAAGTTTTTAAGGGTTCTTTGTAAAAGCAAGCTCCATATCCACATTTATTGATGTTTCAGTGTGTGTGTGTGCGCACGTGTGTGTGTGCGCGCGCGCACACGCACACACAAATAGAAAGAGCACATTTTTTAAAAGGCAGCGATGGTGCTGTCTTTTACCACCTTCTAGCTCCTCCTTAAATGGAAAGCACTGAACCCAGATGCCCAACCACGGAAGACAGTCTTCCAGAAGCAGCATCTGGCTTCCTGGCAAGCCCTTCAGGCGAGCTGTTTGGGGAGCTTGCTGTTGTCTCTGGGTCTGTCCCGTGCAGCAGATACCGTGGCCTCTGGCGGGCACGTCCAGGCAGCTGCCAGTTCCTTTTGGTTCACCTTTAATTCTGAGAACAGCTTCCCTCCTTTTCATTTCTTACTGGGCTTGGTTTTCTCCTCCCCCCACCCCTGCCGCCCGTAAGAATTCCAGGACAAGACTAATCTCTCCTTGCTGCCTGCCCATTCACTTCCTCTCCAGGCCTCTGTGTTTTGAACCCCGAGCACAATCCTCAGCCATTTAGACCTACATTAAAATAGGTTACCCTTAATAATATTTTAGCCACTCCTTGCCAGCATAGCTCCTTGTAAACTGTGGGGTTTTTCCCTGAAAATAAAAAACAAAACATTCCATCGAAGTAATTTATTCTGGTCTGTACACAAGATATGAAAGCATTCTCGGCATTTGCCTTTTATTTAGCTAAATCACATTGGCTCCCCACATCCTTGTCACACCACGAACAAAAGAGCATTGCAGGACTGGAAAAGAGGAGGCAACACGGAGGCATTTACAGATAGCTCCCGCTTCAGGATGCTGCAATTTTAAAGTTGGTTTATTTTTTCTTTTACCTGTTAATATATATATATTTTTTTAACTTGTGAAGGAGTCTGTGGGGTTTTTTAATGGGTAATTGTTAAGAACACAGAGTCCGATGGTAGCCCACGCACCAGGAAGCCGTGACAAGGTGCTGACAAGTCCAGCAGCAGTACCCGGCACGCAGAGGAGAAAGCAGAAATTAGAGCTGCAGGGTGACATCCAGGAATAGTTAACACGGGGTGGCTGCACATTTCCATGGTGCTACGGGTTTTTTTCCTCATGCAGGAAAAAGTGCAGATTACATATGAGATTCAGACCTCAAGACTGTATTGTCTGGGCTGAAAAAAGACTGAGCTTTAGAAATCTCAGCCATACATAATAAGTCTGAGTCTGTGGCCAATGCCAGACTCAACCCACACTTGACTTTGAAGAGGTACACAAGTGAAACCAGGGGCTCACCTGAAATGAGAGCCTCTAGGGGACAAAGAACTGAGTTTAGGGGCTGTTTGGATCAGGAATGTCTTAGAAATCATCTGTGTAAGGTAGAGCTCAAATTTAAGATTAGAATTTTTAAGTCTTTTTAAAAAAATCTCTGCCTGAATAACATTTTCTGGTCTATAATTTCTCCTCTGGTTAATTTGTGAATGTGTACAAAGGAAGCTGGAAATACATTCAGAACTGAGAAGCTTTATACTAAATATTGCCCTTTGTATGGAGATTACTGTTTCTCACTTTTAGTAACTTCTCTTCCATGTCATTCTCACATTCTTTTTAACTAGGTTCTTTTCTCTTACATTTTTTCCTTTTTTTTTCTGTCTTTTTCCCAATATCAGCATCATCCTCAAGTTCTTCCTGCAGCCCCTCACTCTGAGAACTCTCTTCATCTTCCGAGCGTTGACACATACATCGTGCATCTCCCGTTTACTCAGGATACAAGTACAGAGCAAGGGCCCATTACGTGATAGACTCTGAGCCGGAAAGAAAGACAATTTACCAGGAAAACAATCAGTTCCTGGGATCTGGGAACTTTATTCACTTATGTTATCAGTCTCTCTGCCCTTATCTGGGAACGTTCGCTTCCCTCAATCATACTTTCACTCCCAACTTCTGGCTCCAGCCCCTCGTCTCCTCTCCTCGGAGAGATTTGCAAGGCAGCCTACCTGTTAGGCATTCAATTAGTCCATCCATGTGATTCAGGAACCCCCTACTCTTCTTTCCCACTTTCAAAGAGATGAGTAGAACACTTTGGGACAGGGTCACAGCAAGGAGTAGGCAAGACATGGGTGCTGGCACCCGGGCACTAAAAACACTTTTTTCCCCTACTGTCCATGAACTATCAGCAACATAGACCTCTTAAGAAACATTTTTCCCTTTATCAGTGTGTTCACTCACTCACTCACTCATTCATTCATTTCATTCTTTCATTCATTCATTTAGCTCCTAGTGTTTCGGATATGAAAAGATAAAAGAAATGACCCCTGCTCTAAAGGAATTTTTGTCTGATTAATTTGTGTCTCTGTGCTTGGACATCAAAACAGAAATGTCCTCACATGGTGAAAAGACATGCAAAGTATGATACTTTACCTAAATCTGATTTTTTTTTTCCCTTTGAACAGTCTTTGAGCAATCATGTTACATCCTAGACAAACTCCACCCTCAAGCCCATCTCTTCTCTGATTAGAGCACAGCTCTGTCCTCGTGGCTCCCTGCTCCCCCCACCCCACCCCTTTCCCACTTCTCTTTCATTTCCAGCTACCATTTCAGAGCCACAAATGCCTCCCTAGTACAGACCTCTGAGTCATCAGAAAGGGATTCCTCTCCTGGTGCCACGTTTCCTGCTGAGGCTCAGACACCCCCCACAGAGACAGTGATCCATTTTATGGGTGGCTCACACGTCCAGCTATATTGTTCCAGCTGGTGGGAAAGGAGAAATAAAATGCGTGGCCCACTCTCTCCGATCTCACTCTCCATTCATATCATGCTGAAAATAACCAGTTCCTAGAGGGCCGAGCTCTTAAAGTAATTCATACTTCCCTGGCAACCACAGGCATTTACCCTTCCGCTTGGTAGAGGAAGCCCTGTTTTCTCCACCCCTTACCACGTTCCTGCTATTCTCTGCTTGAGTTTCCCCTCCAAAACCCTATGACAGGCCAGGTAGGCCTAGAAGCAGGTGGCTACGTAGAGAAAGAAAAGAAAGGCTCACTGTCACATTCTAATTTCTGATCCCAAAGCACTTTTATCCAAGGAACGGTAATATAGAAGAAAGCAGGCATGAGCGTGTGTGGGATCGAGGGCCGTGGAGAGAGTGGGGCGGGGAGGGACACGGCCGGAGAGAGGCGTTTCGTTCATCACGAAGGCAGCCACCTGAAAAGCACCAGCTAATTAGCAGTCTGTAGCCACACAACACAGCAGTTTAGTACAAGAAGTGAGCAATACTTTACCTAATTGAAACTACAGAGCCGACTTAGGCTGCATGCAGTTACGCAGACTGGAAGTCAGCCAGGACACTGAGGTTAACACCCCTTCTCTCACAAAAAGCACCACGGGAGTGTCAGTGACCACAAGCGGGAAAGGCCATCATCCTGCGGCCCATCCTAAAGGCCTCACCTCTCACAACCCAGGCTCCATCGAAGAGCTTAATGGCGTCAACTAATCGGCTGGGGAAAAAGAGCGCCCCCTATCAGTGCAGGGGTGCCGGTGCCTTGTGCCATGTGGCTAATCCAACCTCCTCCGGAAACCATGTTTTGAAGAACTAGAACGATGAGGAATGTAATTGATGGAGGACACCTGGGGGTCCAGTGGTGGAAAACAGGGACTGTGAGAGCTCCTCCACCTGCTAGTCCTGCGGCCAACACGACAGTCTCCTAACCATCGCAGAAAGTCCTAGCTCAGGGTTTCTCAAACTTCAGTGTGCTTATTATATATCAACTCACCTAGGGATCTTGCTGAAAACGTAGATTCTGATTCACGAGGTCTGGAATGGGGCCTGAGATTCTGCATGGCGAGCAGGCTCCCAGGTGCTACTGTCTGGGAACCAAAATTTTAGAAGTCAGTTCTCGCAGGGAAGCGGGCAGAAGCTGGACAAAGAGAAAGAGGACTTTAGGATGAGATTTAACACCCAGAATAATCAGGATCACTTTCATTTGTCCTAGGAACAGAAACACGGAGAGTCCAAAATAGTAAAGAATCCAGTCCACTCCTAAAACCCACCCTTAAAATGGCTTTTACTGTTAGAGGGCGGGAAGAGGCACAGAATTTGGTCCCTGAACGTGTTTGAGGAATGAGATGCCTACTGTCTACAGTGCTGGCGTTTTCCCCTCACCGGTTGGTGCAGAGACACACCAGCCAGCAGTGGCTGGGATGAGCTCCCAAGAACCACAACTGCCTGTCTTTCAAGATGAGTCAAGAGAAGACCAGATGGCAGAATGCAGACCCTCAAACCTGACCAATGGACAGTGAGGACAGTGATATCTTCCTTCAGAGCCTTGTAAAATAAAGTCAGAGTTGCTGAGAAACGTCAAAGAAAGGGCTTTGTATTTAAGCTTGTGTTATGCAAACGTAGTTTATTGCTGAGTGCTGTGGACGCTTTCATGCTGAAGCCTGCACGTACCATTAAAGACTTAATTGTTGGTTGGATTAATGATTATATTCTTTATCTAGTTATTTCCTAAGTGCTTTTTATACTAATATCTACGTATTTTGTGACTTCTTAATGATAGAATTCACTCTAGATGCCTGGAAACACACACCCATGCACATGCTTAAAAAGCAACACCCAGTTAATCCCTGGTGAAAGTAGTATGGCTTCCTACATTTAGTCATGTTGTAAACACGCTTTAAACTAGATAAGGCTGGAGTTTAAATTTACATTTATCCTAATATGTAGCTCATCAGTATAGCTACAGAAATGCTATTGCTTGCCAAAGATACATAAATTTAGGATATCATTCAACATGTATCATTTGAAATGTTCAGCTGTCTGAAGGCAGCACAGTAAAGTACCTCATTTGAACAGTTAAACAGTATGTGTAGGAAGAGGTAGACTGAAGTCATTAACAAGTCTGCAATGAAAGGTGGACCTTAAGGTAGGATTTGAAGCACAGGTAGGATTTGAGATGTACCAGGGTGTTCTGCGGGTCCACTGAGAAAAGCCAAGGGAAGCCAGGATGTGACAGGGAGCACCTGGGGAGCACCTGCGCTAACTCTGACAGGGAGAAAAGGAGGAGGGGCACCCATGTGCAGGGAGGGACCAGGGTATGGGTGAAGCCCCGCAGGAAAGTTGGAATCTGAAGTGTCAGGCTACAGGGAACCAAGGCAGGTTATTGAGCAGCTAAAGAATGTAAGTTTTGCCTTTAAGTCTCTCAGTTTATCAAAGGGTCTTCTGTAAAATGGATTCGGGGACGGAGGAGCTAAAGAAGGAGGCTGGAGTTAGGCTAGAGCACAGTTGTTCCTGTCTTGGCCGAGGAGCTCAGTGGGAAGAGAGGAATTTCTCTCCTAAAGTCAGTCAGGGATATTTGCTGACGAGTTTGAAATGATGGATGAATGACAAGAAAGAGTTCAAGACAATGCCAGGGGGTCCAATTTGTAGACAAAGAGGGTGGAGATGTCACTGATAGAAACTGGGTTATCGATGGACTTGGAGCACAGGCTTTGTCCTAGGAACTTGTGCTACATCAGTAAACTTGACAGAAATCACCTTTGCCCTCAGGGAGTTTACATAATACACATAATGCATACGTGATCAAATGAACATAACAAACAAGTAAATGCCACAGCCAGTGAGAATCTGAGGGCTGCTAAGGCACTAGAACAAAGGGGGTGGAGTAAGGAGGGTCACGGGTGCTGCAGGGGTGCTGAGGCCAGTAGTTTACAGTCACCGGGAAGGGAAGCCCTCACTGCAAAGGTGAGCTGTGAGGACACCTCAAGTCTTGATGTCTTCGAACCACAGCAAAGCAAGGAGGCCAGTGTGGTTTGAGCAGGAGGAGGGTGGGGAGAGGGCAGGAGAGGAGTCACAGGGTTGACGAGGTCAGATCACCCAGGGCCTTCATGGTCACTATGAAGACTTGGTCTTTGCTATGAGTTAAAGGAACAGGGGAGCCAGCTGTACAGTTCGAGCAGGAATGACATGAACTGATTTCAGTTTTAAAAGAATCACTATATTGAGAATATGTTCTAGGAGAACAGGAAAACCAGCTGGAAAACTATTTAACTTATCCAGTTACCAATCTAATTAGAAAGAATTATTTGTGGGTGGAAAATTCTTCATGCATTTGCCTCTCTGATAGGTTAAAAAAACATAAAGTAGTGGCTTCCAGCCCCCTGCTTGGGTGTAAGTTTCCCAGATGCTTGACCTTATCTACCTTGCAGTCTGTGTGTGTGTGTGTGTGTGTGTGTGTGTGTGTGCGCGCGCGCGTGTGCCAAATCTAAGGAGATAAAGTGAAATCCAAGATTGTACTGTTGTTAGAGTTTGACACAATTGGGAATTCAGGCAGAGGGTCCAGCCCAGACACCTGATACTGCACTGAATCCAAGTGACCACGGACAGAGCATTGGATTCAGAGTTTGCATTCTGGTCACTGACTCCTGAACCCGGTTGCGGCAGACTAATACAGCTTCCTCAGTTCCCTCTTCTGTATTAAAGGAGATGATGGTACTAACACCTCAGGGCTTAATTCAGAGTTACATATAAATAAAAACCCCATTTGGTGTAAAACACCAAAAAGATGAAGCCTCCTGTCCCCCAAGCTCCGAATGCAACCACAGACAGCCCTACTCGGCCTGTTGAAAAATTGTAATTAATCCTTCCATATGGGTAGTTGTTAACTTTAATTCCTTGAGGGCAGGAATCATCTCTTCCTTCAGTGCGCCACGTAACCAGCACAGGGTAGAGCAACAGGAGATTCTTAACAAATCATTTTAGCAAGTGTGTTAAGTGAAGTTAAGCTATTAAAGGAGCAAATGGAGATTTGGGAATCAGCTCCTTTAGAGTAACTATTGCAAAACCATGAGAGCAGATGCACTCACCGCGAGCATTCAGAATCCGAAGAGAGAAGAGGGAGTTAAACACCACTCTGGGGACAAGCACAGTAAGAATCACCACCGGGCAGTGAGAAACAGTGTAGAAAATAAACAGATAATTCGGAATCATCAACATTGTAAAAAAAAAAAAAAAAAAAAAAAAAAAAAAACCTGAAGAGTAGCATCGACTAGTAAAAATCAGTAAATAACTTCCATTCAAAGGGGGTCCAAACAAATGTCAGTTAGCTGTCATTTCACCAGTTGGAAATCTCTGATAACCACCCACTTATCTAGTAACCACCCTCTAACACAGAGATAACTCAAGTTCCTAATGAAAGCTGCAGGATTCAAAAGTTCCCTGCGAATTATCAAAGGGTGATAATGTGGTGTCCATTGTAATTTTAATATTAGTTGCATTGTTTGATTACTGCTGATCCACGTATGATAATATAATGTGTTTTTTACCAGAGCATTTGCTTAATCAGAACTATGTACTCCCCAGGCCTTCTAAGTAAAGACAATTTCCTGGGAATGATGGAAAATGGCACTTACAACAATTTTCCCAGTCTGTTTCTTAAGTACATACTTACCAAGCCATCTTGCAACATACCTAGACAATAATTTCCGTCTCCTCTCTAGAGCCCTCTTTTAGTGTCTTTTTAACTGACATTTTGGAATTCACCTGAAAACACCAACAATTTGCCAAGACAAAACTTGGCCTGTGGAGAAGACACCATATTCAACACCAATCTGGAGAAAACAGCGTACTCACTTCTTTTATTCATTATGATCGTAATATTTATTTTAATCGTGATCACAGTTTGAGGATTGTAACTCAGTCCAAAGAAAACTGGCCTCCAAGCAATAAAGAGTTAAGACCAGAAAGTTCACCCCTGGACCCTTCGCCCCATCTTATTTCAAACCTTCCTTCCCTGTGGTACCACAAAATGAATAATGCCTTAGACATAGTTTTTACAATGCTAATATTTGAACAGTAAAAGATACCTTAAGACCTTCATCAAGATTTTTTAAGGCCTCATTTAACGTCAGTGTCAAGGTTCTGTGAGGAATAATTAATATAACAAAACAAGGTCTATATGCCCATCGATTGCCAGGGGATTTATGCAGGTAACTCATTAATGCTGCAGGGGGTTCTGCATGTAAATCCCGAAGCCTTGATAGCGAAATGGGACCCAATGATTTTTTCCCCCTATAAAAAACACAAACAATGACAAGTATAAAAGCAGATAACCTGAATATCTATACAAACAGCTATATGGCTTGTAAAAGTTTTCCATTTACATCCTGTCACCTCTTCTTTTCACATGTATAAAAGATGGGACAATTATTTCAACAAACCTACCCATATAAATCAACGCAGTTTTGCTGTGGGGAGACTGGGTGTTTGAGGCATTTAATATTTCAGCATCGCCAGATTATCACCGGGATCCATTTCGCTTTGTGGTCAAGTGCATGATTAGCGCTGTGACAGGATATTGGCCATTTTCGTAGGAAGATCTGCAAATCCTAGTAAACAAATACCAGTTGGAAAAATTAAGAACAAGTCTGTGGACTGGAATGCACCCTACTTGTAATGGGAACAAAAAGCTGGCAATCAAATCTAAAGAAAAAAGCTAAATCACAGCAGAATGACCTACTTTAAGGCATTTGCCAAAGAGGCAGTGTTTTTAGACAGCTCTTCTGAAGTAGCGTCTTTCTGTCTATGCCATCTGCAGATTTATTACTGCCTGAGAAAAACAACCAGGAAAAAAAGAAAGCTCTATTTGAATGATACTAGGAGCCTGGTCTATAGGAAAGATTCCAGTATTGTGGGCACCACACCCACACCTACTGATGTGGTCCAAGGTTTTGCTTTGGAGGCACCTAATTAAGAAACCCTGACTCATTTACATGGAGACGTTTGATCTAAATTACACTCCAAACCGCACCAAATTGGGAGCATCTGTGAATGTGAAATGTTTGTTCCCTGTGACGGCTAGAACAGGGCCAGCTCTGGACGGCACATGTTCAAGTGACGAAAAATATTTCACATGTAACGTACTTCTGAGACCCACTTTTCCACTAATAATTCATAGTGATCCTAACCAGTATCTGTACTTCCACAATTATTTCAGGCTGTGAAAAATTATGTCACTTTTTTTTCTACAGCTAGAAAGAGGTAGGAGACCACCTACTTTGTTTGTTGTCATTGATAAAAGGACTTAAGAGCAGCCAATAGTAAAAAGGCCAAGCTGTATGGTGGAGAGGCTGGCATTACATCTACCTTTTAACTGGGGGTCCAGAAATGCAAGCAGCAATCTAAAGGGATGCATCTCGAGGGTCACGCCCTCTCATCACTGGCTTAACTTCTCAAGTTTTCCACTTGGCTTGCTGGTTCTCAGTAAAGTTTTGCTTCTTCAACTCCTCTGAGGCTGTCTTTGTGTCCAGAAGACACAGCCCATAAAAATGAGAACACTGATAGATTAAAAGTCACATTATCTGCAATTAAAGGGCGTTTAGATATAGTCCATCTCATTTCCATCAGGTAAACAGTCTAAGAAAGTTAAAAAAAAAAAGTTCTGCCATTGGATGCTAAGAACAGGACGTGGCACATAGTTCTCATGAAGGAGTGCTGCATTTCAAATACAACAAACAGGCAGTCCACCCGGCACTCGGGCACCTGCGGACCACTTCACCTTCTCAGGCCATGCACCACCTATGTTTCAGCAGGAGTCCAAGGAACAAGAAAGAAACTTTTTAAAGAATTCCAGATTCCTTTGTCTGAGAAGATACTAATGCATTGATCTGATACACTGTTTTTCGCAGTAGCTAGGATGAGATTTGAATACATTAATAGTTTCAGCAGCAGAGCCCGGGGAGCCCAGTTAATAACTTCTGCGTGGGTCAACAGATAGACTTCAGACAGAGGTAAGGCTTTCGGCTCTCATGTTGGTAATACTTAGAGAGATCGAATGAAAGGGGCTGTTCTCCCAGAGCCTTTGTTGTGGGCATGCATCGTGACAGTATGGAGCCAGAGTTCTTCTGGTTGTCTACACAGCCTGGATTCAATAAACTGTTATATATGCATATTATGACAATGTGGTCAAGGAAGCCAGACTTTTCTACTCTACCTTTGAGTGCCTCTATAGCCTGAATCTGGTGTTTATTTTTCTTGTCCCCATTCAATATGTTAGCATATTCATAATTTAATACAGGTTATGTTCATTTTATAATTAAAGTTATGGATTAGTTGGGAAAGCACTCAGACTATGCTGTATGAAAAATATTCATCTCTTGCTATTGCATACTGGGTGGTTCGGTGTGAATCCTAAACCCCAACAATCCCAGACTACCTTAGTTTGCTGGGACTGCCTTAACAGAATACCCAACTAGGTGGCTTTCACAGCAGAAATGTATTTTCTCGCAATTTTGGCTGCTGGAAGTCTGAGGGCGAGGCGTCAGCACGTTGCCTTCTTCTGAGCCCTCTCCCCTTGGATTGCGGATGGTTGCCTTCTCACCGTGTCCTTATGTGGTCTTTGCTCTGTGTGTACGTCTCCCTGGTGTCTCTCTGTCCCAATTTCTGCCTCTTATAAAGACACCAGTCACATTAGATGAGGGCCCACCCTAACGGTCTCGTTTTAGCTTCATTGCCGAAAACCCGATCTCCAAATGTAGTCACCTCGTGGGCACTGGGGTTTAGGGTTCCACACATGAATTGATGGGTGGGGGAGGGGGTAATTGAGCGCATGACATACTCCAAGGGGGTATGCATAGCCGTGCTGCTGACATGCCCTTGCCAGATGTGTGTTTATTTGCGACCAAAACTTAAACTAAAGTTAATAATTTAAAATCTGCGGTATTTTTCCAGTATGATTTCTCAGTCACTTCCCCCATCAGTGAGAAATCAGGATGACTTTCTGAGGTTTAGGGGAAGCGGCAGCAGCAGCGTGACTCCTCTCATACCTTCTTGCTAGACTGGAAGGAAGCAGTTGCCGAATACAGTAAGTGTTACCGCAGTGCCGGCCCCGAGCTGCACCCGCCTTCAGGGACCCCTGGTCCAGAGGCGTAAGTGCCTCGCTCTCCATTACTGCCGACTTCCATTAGGAACAGATAATGCGAGAGATATCACTTTCACAATAAAACATTGCACTTACACCACACCTTTCAACTCAGCATTTCCAAATGCTTTAAAAATCATTATTATTTTTATTATTTATTCGTGGAATCCCAGCAGTCTACTCAGCACTGGGAAGTGCAGTCAAAGCCACAGCGCTGTGGTCTCAGTTACACAGCCTTAAACCGACGCTCAAGTTTCCCCCTTGAAGTGCCAGTAAAATATCTGAAGGTGGATGTTTGTATGTGTGTGCATGTTTAGGGGGCAAAAAGAGAGAGAAAGAAAAGAAACTTATCTGAGTCCTCCTGCTCCTTACATAGCTGAAGAAATTCAGAAAAGAGTCGTTCCATAGTGTTGCTCCGATATATGATGAACCACACCAAGGAAAAAGCAAGAAAGCAACCACGTAGTTTTGGACCCCAAATTCAGAAAATGGAAATGAATTGCCCTAATCAAGGGCAACTACAATAACACTTTTCAAAGGGTTATTAGTCAGTGCAGGAAGTAGAAATCAATCATGGCCTGCATATTGTTCACTGGGCATTATTTCCTAGGTCAAATCTGCTTGACATTCAATTTAATGCAGTCTTTCATCAAGTTGAAAGGCCCTGGAGAAACTTTCCCTGGCCACCCACGTTTTCCAACAGGGCTGTTGCCTAATCGACCTACTTTTGTCTTCTGACTTTTTATCATCTTTGTATAGTCTCCCGTCTTCTACTGAAACCACTCCTCTGCTTTACGTGACTTCCAAGGTGGTGAATATATGCTGTCCATTCCTTTGAGGCTAGAACCTGGTCCAGTGCCTGGCACACAGTAAGTGCTCAAAAAATGCATATGAGATGAATAAACAACAAATGCTCAGAGTACTCTGCAAAGCAGTCTAAACATATGCTTGACACATCCTGCTCTCTCAACAAAGTTATAAGCCAAGACAGATCACAACAAAGAAGAGATAGTCAAGATGCAGATTAAAAATCTAATGGAATAATGTTTTAGATTGCTATAAATCAAAATGACCATATGCACTTGCAGAAAGTATATGTTGAATGTTATCTTGACTAGTCTTGAATTTAGCCCGCAAAATTTTTCTAAAAAGAAGTATGAGTTCAGGAATTTTTATTATGATGGGAGGGAGAAATCATAACCTGAGAAGAGTTCTAGATTTGGGGGCGGGACTTCTGAGGAGCACTGAAGGTAGAAATAGGGGTCAGTATGTTGCCGAAAGTTCGGCCCCTGTCCTGATGAGCTAAATAACCCAGAGACAAGGTCTTGGAGCTTAGAAGGAAAGAGGCAATTTTATTGCTTTGCTGGGCAAAGGGGACTCACAGCAGGCTAGTGCCTTCAAAACTGTGAGCCCACCTTGGGGGTAGGGTGGGGTGGTTATATAGCCATAGCTCAAACAATAAAGCATTGAAAACAATCAACAGAATCATTTTCTTATCAAAAGACTTAGAATGGCAACATGATGCCTCCAGGCGACCAATTCTATAGAGGCCAGTGGTTAGATCTCTTTATCTCCTAAGCACTCAAGGTGCGGTCTTCTTGGTAATTCAGGCTATTTTGTAAAGTTACTGCCCTGTGGCCTTCTTGGAGAAGGACTCAGAGACCAAGCTTGATTATTACTTTCAATTACTGGAATAAAGTAGAAAATAAAGTAAGATCAATAGCTTTAGTTTTAACAGTGGGCCTGGAACTGTGTATAGCAACCGGTCAGTCAGCTCAGTTGACTGTTTTAAGGGCAAGCATAAGAATAAGCAATCTGTTAGCCCAAGTGCAGCCATTTTATTAATTCTCCTTCAAGTAATTGGACTAAAAATATCTGAAAAGGCAAGGCAGTCAGGGAGGTAGAGGAAAGTTAGGTTTCCTGAAGTGTTCTAATGAAAGGCTTCTAAAGAAGATAAACACCCCCAGGTACAGAGGATTACTTTATGGAGATTGTTGATAACACAGGAATGTCAGTAGTAACAAGATTGGGGACACACTAAAGTAGAAATTCAGAAAATAAGAGCTGCCACAAGGCAGCCAAAGTGAGGAGGATGTTTCTTGGGTCCTCTGTGCTTGGTGCTGGCCACCGCTTTGAGCAGTTCCGCCTTATCCCCAGGCGGGGAATTTAGAAAGGGCTGAAACACACACTGTAATCACAGGTTCTCTGTCTACATGAAGCGTGAATCACAAAAGGCTATTTCCTGTGCTTAGAGAAAAGTATGCAATATATCTTTGTCTTTAACCATCTCAAATTGGTAATGCAGAAAGACTATGTGCCCTTCTGTATTGGGCTGTTTTGAGGCTTAAATAATATCCTGAGCCCCTCAGAGGAAAGATGCTACAAGCAGAGAATACAGGGCATCTCCCAAAAATGAGTGAGCTCAGCACCAAAAAGTGCCTGGCCTCATCTTGAAATCCACCAAAGAACAGCACAGCCAGAAACAAGTTCAAAAGTCAAAGGGATCGGAAGACCCTAAATTAAAACAACAACAAAATTCAAATTGCGTACCTTGCCTCAAGCTGCTTTATTATATTTTGTAGTTAGAGTTCACATGTTTGAATTCCAAAGTCTGATCTCTTTAAAACTGTTAACTGTTGAGCTTAAAATCAGGAAGCAGTGAAGTGGCTTCCCAGAGAGACACATATGGAAGGTTTCTGGTTTTAGGGGTGGGGAAAGAAGCTGATTTTGTTTTTAGTTCTGTGGAATTTCAGTCCAATCAACACCTAGGCCACTCCTTTTTTAAAAATGAAGAAGAAAGACTTTTAAAAAAAAATTATAAGGATTCAGCGTGCAGAGAATTTCTTGCAGACATCTGGGCGTCTAAACAGACATCCGTGAGGCAAGTGGAGGTACAGCAGCAAGAGCAGGCGTCTGACATTCATCCCCATTTTCAAGAGGAAAATGGTTTATAGGTTTTCGAGGTGTCAGCGCCCTAAGGGAAGCTGGCGAAGCCTCTCTTCAAAGATGAGCGACCCTGGGACTTTCCTAGGTCCTCTAGCCAGTGTGCACGTCCTATAATCCAGATTGACTTTGGTGGTACAAAGAAAACGGAAATGAGCTTTGCTGAATGCTAATTATTCTAGATAGTTTAATATAGTTTAAGGTTCTTAGAGTTTTAGTTTTCAGTGAAGTTCGTTTCATCACCAAGGTCCCCTTTCTATAAAATTGTCAGCATTTCCTCATTGTCTTAGCTCTACCTGGAATTCTAACCATTACTTCCATGAACGAACATGTCATGTCATCAGTTCAATGAGTTTTCTCGTTAGCCGCCGCGTCCCTATCTGGAAGGCTTGGCCCACACTCTTCTGCTCCTACCCAGGCCCCTCTCTAGGCTCTCTGCTCATCCCAGATTCTGCCACTTCTTTGGAGAATCTGGATCAGTGTCCAGCTCTATTCAGATCCACTTGATCACAGATCTGGCCCCATCAGGGGAGACCTCTCCCTACTCTCTCAACTCATAGGCCTCCTTATAAATAGCTTATTGGTGAATTTGATGCTTACATCCAGCAGAGTGAAGGTAGAGCAAAGGCTATTCTTACTTTTTTCTGATTCTTGCAGAATACCTAGCATGAATAGACATCATTGATTGAGCACTAACCAGGTGTCCCATTCTCCTGGGGGTGCATTACATCATCTCAATTCAGCAAACATGTAAATGAGGTATTGCCCTTAATTTATGTCTCCAAAATCTAGCACCCAGAGGAACCAGATCACCCAACTAAAAAGTAGTGGGCCAGTATTTGAATGCAAGTCTTTCTGAATCCAAAGCCTTTATATTTAACTTCTATGCAAAACTGTCTCCCTTCTCACAGTAACCTGCACATAAAAGTCACTCAATATTTGTGAATTTAATGAATGGATAAATGAATAAGTTAATATGGGAGCTGTTCCCTGCTCCAATCTGACTTTCAAAAAAAAAATAGAAGAAGAAGAAGACACAGAATCTTGGTGCCTTTGAACAGACATGGTCATATAGCACAAGGAAAGCAGAAATGTTCTCAGAAGTGAAGAGTTAAGCTGATCACTGGCAGCCTACCTGGAAGTGATATGACTCACAGGGAGTGAAGCAAGCCTCAAGTCAAACTTGGCAAGCATTTGTAACTTTAGAGCGTGCATCCTAAACATTCTACTAACCTCACCCTTAACTTTCTCTTTGCCCTTATTTTCTAACTCATTTTAAACATATTTAACCTTTTATATTGAATGCATTTTTATACAGTAAAATACATTTATTGTTATAAGGTGAAAGTGTAAATCAGTTTAATACATAATCAAATTAATTAGCAAGATAAAACTGGTGCTCAAATTTACAGAGCAAGTTCAGAAATGTTTCCTGGATAGAAGTGGGTGGCTCATGGCCTTACATATTACTTCATTTAAGCACAGGGCTATAAATGTGAAGTTGTGTTTTAGGGAAGATTTGAAATGTGTGGCAGTTCCAGAAGGTCGATAAAGATACAGCTTGTCAGTATTAAAATCAGAAGAGTTTAAAGGCCAATGGAAGAGATATGGGATTTTCATAGAATTTTTTTTTAAATCCCACTAAACAGTATAAAGATCTCTGAGTTTGAAAATGGTTTTATCCTCAGAACCCATAAGGTTTGCAAACTGATATTTTAAAACACAGAGGGAAGCATTGACTAAGACCGAAAGATATGGTTTTCTTGAAATTTCTTTATTAAATATGAAGACAATAAAGAAAAGCTAATTTTATTGCAAATTCTGAGGCCACCAGATGTTATTTCTCTCTATTGCCATCACCAACCCTTACTTGTGTTTTCTAATGATAAGGGAGGCTGGGAACCACTGATCTACTCCAGTCATTTCACAGGAATATCTCATAAAGAAATCCCTTGTCCAGATTTTCCCAGTTGTGGTAAAGAGCAGTGATGTTGAGGCAAGTCTCAGTTCATGGGAACCAGCTTAGTTCAGTGAAAGAACCATAGAAAGGAACCCGGTTAGGAAAAGGGAGAATGTATTTCTTACCAAACTGTCGTTGCCTTCTGCTCTGTCAATGGGTGTCATTGTCTACTACAAATTCTCAAGGACCTCTGAAGAATCAGAGCCAAGCCCTTCCTAAGAGTGCTGAAAGGATGGGTATCTGATTTGTTTAACTGCAGGCATGTGTGTGACCGAATAAAGCAGATCCCTGAGGAGTCCTTTTCCAGATGTGTGTATGACGTTTGTGCTTTATTTGAGTTCATTTTGGGGAGTGAAGACCCTTCAAAAGTAACACAATCTATGTGGACTGAGGGTTTGATACTGAAGAATCCAGCTTTCAATTCCCAGTTACATCAGTAAACTATAGCTTCAGTTACTGATCTCACATCTAAGACAGAAAAGTAAAAGCAGACCCAACTTCATTTTTCAGAAAATCTTAAGGCAAATTTACCAATTCAGTTCCCCAATTCATGTGTTATAAGACAAGCTACCCAAAATTTTCAGTCAGAAACTGCCTGTAGATTTATTCAGAGACTAGAATTAATTTCCTTTTTTTTTTCATTTGCTTAGTCTATGGAATTACGAAGCAAGAATTTTCTTTCCTCTCTGTTAAAGAATGTTGATGCCCATCTATTAAGATGGAGGGTCAATGTTTGAAGAGGGATTGAGGGACCATCTATGATTTCTAAGACTGAATTTCCAGAAGTCTTTAAAGTCTTTAACAGGCATCATAGAAATCCAAACTGTAATTATAATATCTATGATATATTTTTCTTTATAAAAAATACCCTGGTCTAAATTTATTTTTACAAAAAAAAAAAAAAGAATATAAACTAACAAAGCCAGCAACTTCAAATAAATTTCCACTCTAAATTTAATTGGCTTTTACGTTGGTCTACCCTCATTCATGTCAACATTTGATTCATGAGCTTTATCTTTTTGTCAGGTGTCCAGCCTAACTAGTCTAAGGTGTGAGGGCAGCGCTGACCTTGGTTTAGATGTGCCTGAACACTGACTTCCCCTTCAAACACTCACAGTCCTCTTCTCATCAGAGAGAGCTGGGAGGGGCAGCAAAGGCTGAGGGAGATGCAGCATGAACTGTGCAGTGTCGATGTGTTCTCCCAACTTACTGACTGGCCTTCAGCGCACACCACACTCCTGACCCTCATGAGATGGAGCCTAGGGGGGAAGTGGCACTGAGTACCAATTCCAATGTCCTGTTGTTCTGTGGTCTCAATTAAGTGCTAATTAATTACCACTGGCATCTTTGGCATTGGTTGTCAAATTGCATTTAGGAGTCTCCTTTCAGTGTTTAAATATCAGTAGTCCAAAATCTCATGTGTACTATATCCTTTCTCCCCCCCTTTTCAAAACTGTGTTTTAAGATTCGACAAGTATATCTGTAACCACTGCAGGTAGCTTTCAAACACAGCAAACAGGAACTGGTATTGTCAATTTTGATTAATAGTACTTCATTAATAAACATCCTGTTATTCAGTCTCCACCTGCACTTGCTGATGTTGCCTGGAATCAATTAACTCATATAATTTGATTTATTTTACAAAGACATTTTGGGATGTGCTGTGCTGATGATAAAGGCCCTGTTTTAGCCGTTCTTGATTGCAAGTTAGATTGTACCTAAATGGATTTCTGTTCCTGCGTGGATATGTATACATGAGCGTGTGTTTTGCAAGAGAGTTGGAAGAAAATGCTGCTTGAAGAAGTCTTGAATTAAAGAATTCATTTTAAAACATGGTGGGGGGTATTCCTCCTGGATATTCTGACTTGATCTGAAGACTCCTAAGAGATGCAGATCCGGAAATGTTATGTATCCTCTCTCTTAATGAAGCCACTTTACTTAGCAAATCAGCGAGTCTCCTTTTACATCAAAGAACAAAATAGTGTCACTAAACACCAGCTAGGGCTAAGATATTAGAGCCAGATATTAGATTCAACTTCATGTGTAATTTTCTTTTACTTTACTTTGTTTTAGATGTAGTTTCTTTTTTTCCCCGAAATATTTACAAGCCATGGTTTCCGGGTCAGTTTGGACCCAATTACGCATTCTGTGAAAACATTTCTTAGACTTCGATAGGCTCTTAAGAAATGCTAAGTTTGGTTCAAGTGACAAAGTCCAACTCAAACTGTTTAGGTACAAAAGAGAATCTGTTGGATTGCTTAACTGATTAGATGTGACTTTGGGCGTGACTAGATCCAAGGGCCAAAAAGTCTTGCCAGGAATTTGCCTCTTTCCATCTCTAAACTCTGCTCACCTCTGGGCTAGCTTTGTTTTGCCTTAAAAATCTTTCCTCCGGGCAGCGAGATGTCAGTGGCGGTATTGCATGGTATCACCTTAGCGTGCACAGGGGAAGAAAGCTTCTCCTACGCTGTGGGAATAGAAAATTCCCAGGAACAATTCCCCCTGGCCTGGCTTGGATCCCTTACTTTTTCTGTATTTTTCTCTGTGGCAGAGGAATGCATGCCTCTCATTCGTTTGACTTGGGACACAAGCCCACCCCTGGATCCAGGAACTGGATCAACTCCACTCAAGCGACCAGGAGTAGGGGACAGGCAGTTTCCCCCAAAGACGGTCTTACCAAACGGAAGAAAAATGATGCATAGAAGGAAAAAAAAATCTACTCATCCACAACGACCTCTTATTTTCTCAACATAACTATCCTATCTCTGAATGTAATAGTATTTCAATCAGAGATGTGAATGGAGGCTAAGTCACATTAAGGAGCACTGTTGTCTCTAAATAAGAAAAGTTGCCTTTCTTACCTGCTCTAGCAAAGTGATGTCAGAGACTGTCAAGCAAAACTGAATAACATCCACCCATCCATGCAATCCTTCATCCACGTAGCACAAGAGTCCCTTCGGTGAGATAGGTCCTGAACTAGGCACTGGGGCTATAAAAAAATAAAAATAAGAGAATAAGGCAGCTCCTTAAAGAGTCTCTTTGTGGAAGTGGTATAGTGTAGTAATAAGAGATGATAAGGCTTTGGAGTTACATAGAGCTGGGTTTCAATCCCAGCTCTTTTACTTATTATGTGAGTGTAGACAAAGTTCTCACTCCTTCTGTGCATCAGGTTCCTTATCTAAAAATAGGTGTATTATAAGAATTAAATGGGTAATATTTATAATTTGCTCCACATAAAGCCAAGCACATGCGATTCTTCAATAATTAATAGTCATTACTGTGTATATAAAATGAGATACTGCAAACAAATGACTGTATGCAGTGCCTGGCACGTAGTACGTGCTCAGGAAATGGTAGTTGGCAGCTACTACCAAATGAAATAGAATGAGGGACTAAATCTAAAAGAAAGCAAAGTTTAAAAACCAAGAAATTTCTATTATGACATATTTGGAAAAAGCCTGGAGAATTCACCCAGACCTACCCCATCTTCAGAGAAAAGCCTTTAGTAATTTTAGATTAGTGGAATTTATCTTCTCTTCAAAGAAAGTGTTCCCAAAAGCAACTCTCTTCCTTTTTGCTCTCATATTTCATCAGCTTACATAATATTTAATTAAATTACATAATTATAATAATAAGTACAACTGGCATAAACTTGTTTGGGACTCTCTCCTGGGACTTCCCTCTAGTGGGAACAGATGTGCACAGTTGAGAGTCATTAGCTAGCCTCGCCGCTAACGTTCCATGTGTGGCGGGCATTGGTCAGTGTGTTTTGCAGAGGGAGGAGAGAGCCGGTGAAGTGGAAGTCAGTCACGGGACCCTCTCTCCAGGACTGCAGCCGTCATTGGCGAGCTCTTCGTCTTCTTGAATGCCACTAGTTCTTGAAAATTCGTCTCATATTTACTTGTATTTTTTAAACATCCTTCTCTAGGTGGTATGATCAAAATTTTATAACTTGAATTTTAAAACCTGCCTTCTGGAATCAGTTTTGCTATTCTATAGTCACAACTATGTACTCAGCAAAAAAAAAAAAAAAAAAAAAAAAAAAGCAGTGTGACTAGAAAATAGTAGAATATGAAGGACTGATCCTTGGCACTGCCCTAAACCCATTTCTAACTCTAGTCTTAAATAATAGGGTCTGTATTCATTTCTAAGAAGGGAAAAACAGAAACTTGTCTCACACCATCATCATTGAAATGACACCGTCAATTGGGTAGAATCTGAAAGAAGATTAGAATATGTTTTCCATATGTATCTGTCCAAATGCACAAAATTAAGAGACTATTCTTTCCATTCTGCATGGTGATCTCATGAAGATTTTTGAAACCTACTTCTTTTCTGTCTTGCAAACCTTAAAATCAACCAGCGTGCCACAAAATGAGAAGCATTGGCAGCATATCTATTTTAAAACTGGTGCTTTGGGGGAGATTAATGACTGTTAAATTTTAAGTAATAGTCATTAAAGGCTAAAACTAAGGAAGTTCTTATTTGTAACCAGGTACTTCTGCTGAGAACAGCATTAGAAGTAGCTCACTTTGTGCCTCAGGAAGTTAAAATTTTATGATCAGAGTAGAAAATAAGTTATTCTCGCTATGGAGTCTTGACCAATGGGAGAGTAGTGAGTGAAGCAAGGGGCGGGCCGCTGGGCCAGTGCTGGAGTGACCCAGCCGGGACAAATCATTACAATATTAATAAATACCAATAGCAGATGTTTAAAAAAAGAAAGAAAGAAAATAAGCTATCATATAGAAATTGGTCAGATCCAGAAATCATTCCTTTCACTAGCGGTCTGTGAGGGAAAGAGTCCTAAATGATAAAGGTACCTTCCAACCTTCAGCTGTACGTTAGATGATTTGGATTTTTCTCCAGTAATCACTGGCCACCTGGTAGACACTGACATTGTATGGAATGGTTCACTGGTTAAAGATGACTTGAAGCAAATCAGTTCCTTAGATTTGACAACCTCCTGGTCTCTGAACATCATGGAGGTAAATTTCACTACTTATGTAGTGAGGTCAGCTGTAGTCATTACAGTCTCAAACATTTGGGTGTAAATAACAATTTAAAGTTTAATAATTACTTTTGGTGAGAAAAAGAATTATGGGCCAAGGCATCCTTTTAAGTTTTCCTTAATCTATTAACTGAAATAGTCACATAATCCAAATTGCATGCTCTACTCTGTAAGGAACTTGCATTAACAGCCATTGCACAGACCGGAACGTCTTTCTTAACCCTCAGTTTAAATGCTAAGAAAGGCACTATGGTTGGTCCCATTCCTTGGTTCAAGCCTTCACCCCTGGTCCAGACAGCCGTAACAAAACATAGCTAGGTCTACTTACTGGGAGAAAAAGGGATATTCTGGTGAGTGCTTATTGAGAACATTAAATGAGGAAACACTGGAAAAAGACACTGGAGCCAGGTTATAGAAGGGTTAATATGTCCAAGTAGGGAGCCGGGATTTTACCTAACGGATAATGGAAAGCCACTGTTGGTTTTTAAGTCAAGAATATTGACCCGCATAATGAGACTAAAAGAGTTCAGGTGCATGCAGGCTCTCTCTTGGAAGGCTCTGTAACCTGTGTTTGAGGGGAGGCAGTAAAAGTGGTTCAAGTACACTTGGAGGCAGAAGAAGACAACAGCCTTAGCAGAGGGAGCGGGCAAATATTAGGTGAGAGAGTCAAGTCTCCCAGCAATCCATCGGGGGTTCAGAGCTGGGTTCTGGTCCTCAGGGCGGGAGTGAAAGGCAGAACCAAGAATCCAAACCACAAGCAGAGGCGTCACTTGGGGAAATGGCACATACAGCCCTGTCCTGCTGCATTCTGAGATCAGTGAACTGGCAGGATCCATGGGCCCTTTAGAGGAAGCTGGGGTGCAGCTGAGGCAGGCAAGAAATGGCACCAAGAATCAGTAGGAAGTACCCCTTGTCAGTCTACGTCACCGTTCCTGCTAAAATTAAAATAGCATGTGTTCAAACTTCCAGTCCTTAGGAAATTAGACACCTGATGTCTCTCAGGTTATCAGAAGGGATTTTTGTTTCATCTCATTGTTTCTGGCTCAGTCTCCCGCTTTAGCTGAACCCACAGCTCGTGCATGCCTCACCACTTGCCAGTGTTCCCTTATCTTAAAAATTCCTTTGCCTTGCTTTCCAAAAGCTCACTCCAGGATGTAGCACTCAAGAGACATTTTCAGGAGATTCATGGAGGATGGAAAGATTACATCACACCCAGCCAAGCAGATAATTTAAAATTTAAACTTAAGTAATAGGCATTCCTATTATTACCTTGGTCCTTCCCTGTACACCCTCCACTAGGGAATTTTTGCAGATTGTCTCTTCCATTTGGCCTCCAACTTCGCAACATGTAACTCTGCCTCAACACTCTTCTTTCATATTCTTTCTTTTTGTACGCAACCTTCGTAAGACCATTTCACGTTTTATATGGAGAATTTCGCCATCTCTTTTTCTGGACTGTGTTCTAAGGATTATCTTTCCACAATCAAAATGGTCCATCAAAATATTTTGCTAAGAAAGAAAGAAGAAAATGATTCTTTTCCCTTAAGAGGAATTGTGCTACCAGCTATTAAATAAGACTTTGCCCCTAGCATACTTGAATCTCTAAGTTGAGCATAACTCTGCCTCTTTTTCACTTAAGTATGGATTAATGTATCTAAAGCGGTCTGCAGATGGTCTAGTGGGACGCCCAGGGCTGAGCTGGCCCTTCTGGCTATCACTGACTGCATGTCAGAAACAACAGGCATGTCAGACTCTGCCTCTTGCTCTTCCTCTTCCTCTTGACAACTTATAGATCCGATGCTATTTGGACAGGTGGAGAGGTAATCTCACCAGCGAAGCAATTCCCTTGGGCCATTATCCATGCAAGATATTTCCTCAGTTGAAAAATGCTATTGGAGAAAGTCACTGAGAACTCCGGTAAAGAAATTCCTGAAATTGCATTGTCAAAACTAGTAAAAGGCTCTGCTACCAGAAGCAATATTCTCACCAAGCTGTGGATACCATGTGAGAAATCTACATCTTGAGCCAGAATTGGATGGGGGTGATAACGAGCCCCGCGTCAACGATCCTCCAGGTCTGTCCACTGATCTCGTCCCAGGTAGAGCAGGGCCAGTTACTGTCTCACTGCAAAGTAAACGCAGGCTCCCAGACTGTCGCTAGCACATCACGAGCCGTTTAGTGCCTCAAAGAGAGTGAAGTCCTACCAGAAAACGATAAGCATCGGGTCTATTCAGCTTCCAGTTCAAGGACCACATTTATGTGCTTGGGAGTTGATTTAAATTGCCTCTTCTTTTTCAAGCACTAAAGCCATCCTGCTCACTTTGGGGGGAGGGGGAATATTGAAGTTTTGGTTAATTGAGAGAAAAAGATAAAACAGGCAAGGATCTAGCAGCTGTACTCCATTTTTTATTGTGGAGCGACTTCAATGCGCTGTCCCTCCACCCCTCCCCTGTATTTGTCCCACCCCAAATCACTGAGCCCAACGATGACAAAGATGGGGAAGTCCCAGGCAGCTCACCCGCACTGAGTAGCAGTGGTCCCCTGGCAAACATGCTGAAGACATTGCCTTAGCAGGTGACAGGCACCTGGGCCTTGGCGAGGGCATTCGTGAACAATATTAGCAAAGACCAATTAGATAGTTTTGGTTGAAATGTTTCCAAAATGATGAGCAAAATAAAGCCAACCTAAAGAAAATATTTTAAAAATCTCCCACTGAGCATGCTCAGAAAGAGCATTTTAACTTCTTTTATTTTTAAAATGCTCAACCATTTTCTTCAAAAACTTGGCTTGATCTTCCTGATTCAGTGATAACTGAAGTCATGCCAGCTTTGAAGCTTTTAGCTTCAGCTGTTTTAGAGCTATATGTGATCCCCCCAAAAGGTTGGAGTGGATTTTTTTCCTGAGTGAAGAAAGAAGCATATGTTTTAACCCTCATGTGCCTTTTTTGAAAAAGATAAATTAACATCCTGTAATATTTTACCTTTGGTTTAAAATAAAGAGTATAGTTTGAAAGTCAAGGAGACATTTTTCAGAAATTAAAATGGGGGCTCCAGCCTTCCGGATTAGGTCTACGGATTTTGTCTGTTTTGCCAAATACATTTGGTGACTTGCACGTCTGCTGCTATTGTTCTGAAAATGGCAGCAGAGACAAGGCAGTTTGGAGACTTGAACAAGATGGACCACACACAAACCCAGCTTCAGGACATCAAAGGAACATAAAACTACTACGCAGAAACCCTGGAGCATCCTGAATACATCTTTTTTTCTAACCAGATAAATGACAGAAAGAACGAGAAATAAAAATGCATTTAGCAAACTTTCATCCACCTGAGAGCCTAATTTTCCCGTCTAACTATAGATACAGGAAAGGAGGGATGAGTCATGAGAAGTCAGAGGCTGAGTGGTAGCAAATAGAACTAATCGCACGGAAGGAGAATGTACGCGAAGAGAGGGTGGTCAGGGTGGCTTCTGAGAGCCACGTCTACGCTCTTTTCTATTTTCAACCATGCCAAGGCTTCCCTCAGATTTCCCCGGGGATCATTTGGTCATTGGCTCTCCTTAGGAAATAACAGAGATGGTAAGGAAAGAAACTCAGGGTAATTATGGCTGATACAATTATTAGCTAGAAGTAAGACAATATTCCTAGTAATGCAGGAGGAATGTGTCAAATGGCTCCCAGCAAACCCTGGAGTCGGTGCAAAACTTACATGAGAAATGGTTTTTGACCTTGGGAGGACCATCCCCCAGGTTACTATAGATGGAAACATTGGATAATACTGGTGCTTCCAGATCAGACCTAAGTCATTTTTGCAGATGCCTATACAATGCCAAGTCTAGGCAGTATCCAGTTAAATTTCACTAAATCACAACTACCCCTACATTCTGGTATGTGCTGACACTCTGGAAGAACAACAGAAGGAAAGAATTGGTAAAGAAATGACAAATGTCTCACTCTCTTACAATGTCAGAAGAACTATGGGCAGAAAAATTGAAACCAGAATGAAAGAAAGGTTTAAAAGGAAATTGAGTCTGTGTTTACGAAAGGATTCCAGCTCTGGGTGAACTGTCCAACTCAACCAGTTGCTTTGGAGAAACATGATTAAAGTGATGACTGAGGTGTTTTGTGTCCCAGCCTCAGTTTCCTTGAGTCCCCTCCGAGTCCAGTAACAGCCAATCAGAAAGGAACCTGGCCTGGAGGCTTGTCAGTGATAATAATTGAAAACATCTGTCCATGTAGCAAGTGTGGGAAGCCAAAGCAGCTCCCTGACAGAGGGAGTTCTCAGACAGCACAGCCATAACCACGACTGCACTCATATTCTCCTTCACAGGCTTTGCTCACTGCCAGCTGTCTTTATTCTCCTGCCAGGAAAGCAAGGGGCCTGGGGCTCTTACCCGGGCTGGGGTTAAGTGAGCTGGGACCGGGGGAAGGTGGGGGACAGGCTGGCTCAGAGCTCTGGGTATGAGACGAGGGCTATCTGACTGGGAACTAAGGAGATCCAGGACTGGGGGGAGGACGGGCAAACAAATAAACAAGTGAGGTGTCCGAGGCACAGACAATATAAGATAACAATGTAAGAAGAGCTCACAGTCTGCACTCAGGTGACCTGGGTTTAAATCTCGGCACTGCCGTTTCTGTGTGATGCAGGACAACCTCCCTCAGCCTCAAGTTTTTCATCTTTTAAAGGGGGAATAATAATGGTACCTATCTCATAAAGCTGTTGTTGGGAAAAAGAACGATGATGCACTTGTGGCACGAGGCAAGGACTGGACAAACGTGAGCTCCTTTATCAGATAGAAGATGCCTTAGCACTTGAGGTTTGGGAAGGCAGAGGCAGAGACGTCTACTGCAGGGCTGATCCCTGGCTCCTGCGGAGGGTGTCACGTTGGCTTAGACAGTCGCCGTGTTGTTCCAGCAAATATGGCTCACCCCCGGCTGCAGCCTTTTAAAAGCTGTGGTGCTTAGATTTTTAGGATCTCAGCACTGACTCTTTCTCGTAGCTTCTCACTACCCCTAGGGCCGTGTTCTGGGCTGCACCAGCTTCCATCTGATCTAGCTGGCTTCACCTCATCCTAACGCACCAATGCCTCATTCCGCCTGTCCCAGCAGCTTGCCGGCTCCTTCTTTTGGTGTTGAACACACCAAGGGAATATCTGGTCAGAGGAATGCCTATTAAATATTACCTCAGCCAACTGAAGAGAAACTTCCAGATTTTAGGTTGGAGAAAATTTAAAACAAGGAAAACTCAAGCAAGGAAAAGAAAGAAAATAAAGTTCTTAGTAGGAAGACTTAGATGTTTTCCCTGCCTGCAGAATGTTTTTTTTTCATTGAGAATATAATAAACCAATAAATTCAGAAAGAAAATATAAATAAAAGATTATAGAGAGCAACATTAAAAAAAAAAAAGCCAAATTATCCAGATCATTTCACTGTTGAAGACACTCTGTACATGAATTAACCGCCTCTGGAAACCGCATTAGCAGTCACATCAGCACAATTGTCTGTGTAACTAACACAGCTATTTGATGTGTGATATTCACTTGGAAGCCAGAAGGAATAAATCCAGCTTGCAAAGAAGCAGAACTTACTTTTAGGGTGGGGTGTAAGTCCTGAGAAAATCTTGCTTAACACATGGGTGGCAAGAAATAATACAAAAGGAGAAAGTTGGGGAGGCCAACTTTGTATCATTAGTTAAGAACAGTTATGTATTGTATATGTATCCAACATAAACACTTGGCTAAGGATGTTATTCTACTGACAGTGTTTGCCTTTCCTTATGGTCATCAGCTGGTGACTACTGCTACTTGGCTGCGAAGCACTTCATCCATAAAGAAAAGCACCATAAGTAATAATGAGTGTGAGTCTGTGTTCATTGCGAAGCAAGAATTCAGCTTCAACAAGAGATTTTTTTTTATCCAATTGAAATGAATCAAACTGTTTAACCTAATTGGGCTTCTGTAAATCAGGAGTGTGGCCGTGTTAGTAATCCTCCTAGATAAGGCATTGCAGTGAGGCGCCATGCAAGAGTACAAATGTATAAACACAAAATAAATAGAATCCATTGACCCTCTTCTATTCAGCAGCCTTATGCATCCTCCATCATCACTATTTAATAAAACTACCACTTAACCACTGATATAGTAAATCTTTTTAACCATTGAGAGACTGTATTTTTCCTTTCTCTGACTTCCCTTCAGTATGCACGTACAACCACAGCAAGGCCTGATATTTTGATGACTATAAGGTAACAAAACGTGGGGATGGAGTGGGGAATGCACCTTCCCTGGGAACTGGGTTTTAAAAATGCATATGATGAACATAACGTAATTGCTTTTAAAAATGAAGCAGGTATATATGTGCTAACTTGAAAGGATCATCTATTTAGATCTCTTTTGTATGTATGTCTTTAAACCTGCTTCAGATGGTCCTCTTTGAAAATGAACTCTAATATATATCTAAATTCACTGTCTGTCTACTTTGACACCTCTATCCAGATATCATTTTCCTTCTTTTCCTGTACTCACTTAAGGGCAACTTGGTTCAAATGCCCCCAGCAGCTGCCTCTCACGTTTCCAGATTCTTCCTCATCCAGCAATGCCTCGTAAGACTTCTATAGATGTATCTGATTTCCTTCTGAAATTGCTTTTCCCCTGAATGGCACATTCCTGGCACATACACCACCATTCTCCATCCAAATCCCACGCAGACATTACTGATTGGTCACGTCACTCTTTTAACTTCAGGGTCCTTCCCCATGGGGCAGACGGCCACCACGAGCCAGGTAAAGCAAATCCATGTGTCATCCCTCTGCCGGAGCGGGTCTCTTGGTCCATCGCCACCATTCTTTCCTAGGTGTTATGAAAACAAAAACGCAGACTACAGACACACCCTCATGCTTCCAAGAGAACAGGAGGCTCATGTCTGTTTCCTTACAAATCTCTAGTGTCTGCCTTTTTGTTTCATTCTTTATTTTAATAAATAAGTGTATATCTGATAGTAAAGAGATACATACATATCCTTTACACATATATTAAGTATATTTGAAGTATGTGCGTGTAGAGTAAGATACTACTGCGAGCCCCTCAAATTTTAGGGTTTCCTTACTTCACCACTGAGGACAATTGCCATGTGTTTCTGAGCCTGTCACCTTCCCTTAAAAATCACTTCAAGATGGAGGAAGAAAAAAGAGCTTAAACTTTTTTTAAGTGTTAAATTGTTCAACAGTAGGATTCAGTGAAGAAGGAAATTTGAACTCCTCCAGCCCAATTGTCTGATTTTCCAAAATAGGAGGCCGAGGCTGAGGAAGGCTAAGTCAATGCCCGAAGTCCTCCAAGCAGTGGAAAGTGGATCCGGGGCAGAGAACCAGGCTTTCTGTGTTCTCGTGCGCATTGATCCTTTACCTCGGCATTAACACTGGTGTGCGCCGATGAGACCAAAGCAGCTTCTCTGAACCACCTTTTCCTCCATGTTCCCATGATGTCCTGGGTCAGCCATCTTCGGGTGTGCACACAAGTCTAGGCCGGGGAGATGGTTTCTTTCTCACTTGGATGATGTAGACATAATCCATAAGGAAGCAAGACTTCTCAACAGAAACCACATAACTTCTGCATTCTATTTTTGACACCTTAACCTAAAGTAATTTCACACTACCTCATAAAACCTTTGAAAACGGAGCATCCAAGGATGATATTTTGCACTTACTGAATTCTCCTTTCCAAAAAAAAATACCTCTAAATGTTACATTAGATTGCTGTACTTCCAAATTCTATTCTCTAGTCATCCTCCGTAGGTTTTTTTTTTTTTTTTCCAAAAAAAGTTAAGAGAAGACAGGGGAGAGGAAAAACGGAAGGAGGATTGACATGGAAAAAAGACTGAACGTCTTTACTGATGAACTTGACTTTCCCTCTTGAACTTAAAGCAGCTAACAAGAGTATCTGTGGACAGCTTTACTCTGACTATAGACAGAAAAGTGTAGGGGAGTACCTCATTTTTGTTCAGTTCAGCTCACTTTCTGCTGGAGTAAAAACACTTCTGGGTGAGGAAAAATTTTAACCTACTAGTCACCTCTAAAGCAAAAACTATTTGTAATAACAGGAAGGTAGAAAGTGCTCAAATTTCCTACTTGCAACGAAAACAGGAGTAAAGTGGAAGGTAACACACCACCTAAACTCAAAGATTTTTGCAGTCTAATTGAGGGAGATAAAACATATGTGCATGAAATAACTTAAGAGATAAAAATAAAACATGTCAACAACAATGTAATACAATCTGAATGTTTAAATGCCAAGAAAGCAAATAACGAAATGATCAGAATGCAGTTCTTAAAGGCTTCCTCGTAGAGACAGGCTTAAATATGGTTTGGGATATGGTAACTGAAGCAGAGTGAAAAGCAATTCAAATGTGTGTGGCCATAAGGATGGAAAAGCCAGAAAATTGACCTCTGGACCCTGAATTAATGCAATCTGCTTTCGTTATCTTTTCTGTGTTTGTTCTACTTTTTTAATTAATAGATTTTATTTTTCAGAACAGATTTAGGCTTACAGAAAACCAAGCAGAAAGTACAGAGAGTTTCCATATACTCTCCCCCTACTCCCCAACCCCAAAAACACACACCCGGTTTCCCCTATTATTATAACATCTTGCATCCGTGTGGCACACTTGTTGCAATTGATAAGCCAACGTCAATACATTATTATTAACTAAAGTCCATAGTTTATATTAAGGTTCATTCTTAAAGTCATACATTACATCAATTTTTGACAAGTATATAATGACATGTATCCATCATTACAGTATCATACAGAATAGTTCCACTGCCCTGAAAACCCCCTGTGCTCTGCCTAGTCATTCCTCCCTCTCCCCTAACTCCTGGCAACTACTGAACTTTCATTATCTCCAGAGTTTTGCCTTTTCCAGAACATCAGATGCTGGAAATCATACAGCCTTTTCAGACTGGCTTCTCTTACTTGGCAATAAACATTTAAAATTCCTCCACATCTTTTCTTGGTTTGACAGCTCATTCCTTTTTATCACCAAATAATATTCCCTCATCCCACAGTCTGTTTATCCATTCACTCATTGAAGGATATTCCTAATCTTTTTGAATTTAAAAACAAACTTCTTTCAACTTAGTTTTTTAACCAGTGCGTTGCTCAGGTAGGAAATGCAGGTCTCAGAACACGTGTCCTTTTCCCCTTGAGACTTCCTTGTCTAGGGGAGGAGCTTGTCACTTTCCACAACATGATAGCAGGTCATCATTCTTCTCCTTAAACTTGAGTCATGGGCCACCTCACTCTTTTGCTTTTCTTCTTTGGTAAGGTTCAAGCAAAGCATTTTAGAATGTATAACCAAAAGCTGAGAGTTCTTAATTTTTAAGTTTCGAATTTTGAAAGTGAACACGGTTATTATCAATCGTCTGTGGGGGGGAAAGTCATGTCTTTTCTTCTAGAACTACACGGATGCATTATCTTCCCAATGAATCAGAATATAAATCTAAATTTGAAATAATGCCTTTTTCTCTCTTCTTTAGTAACAGTGTTAATTATATCCCAAAAGGTAACAATTCTATGACTTTTTCAAAAGTGACATCCGAAGCTGTTTTTTGATTCTCTAAGTGGAACCAAATGTCACCTGGCACACCTGTGTCTTTCTTTCTGACATGAAATAATGCTGATAACCAAATTACTCTAGTAATAACAATTTAAAAGGCCCCTCTGCCACTTTAAGGGAATTTTCAATGAAAGCCATTTATTTGGCTCCATGATTATGTATACACGTTGATTTTAAGACAGCACTCAGGGGGCTCTGCCAGAAAAATTCGAAAGTTCAAGCAGAAAAAATAATCATGGTATCTTTCAGTCATTTGCTGCTTGTATTTGTTTCCTTAAAATGCACAGCTAAATGCTCTCTACATACACATATCACTTGGTAGGTGGGGTGTCTTATTACTGAGTTATTTTCCAGTACATTTGGCGTAGTTAAGGTAAAGTATATTAACTTCCTCTCAAAATAAAGATGAAAACAGAGTCGTAGTGGTCGTGAATGCTTCAGCCATTGTCAGGAAGTTAAGAACTGACAGGAGGTCCAAATAATCAACTCTGCCTGGTGCATACACTCTGGTTTTCCCCTGAGATATCCAGTCTAATCCTACAATGTATCTGACCGGCATGAATGTAGAATTACTTTCAATAAAGATTTTATTTCAAGCTTGGATGATTTCCCCCAAAACATCTTGTCACTAAGGCAAAGTATATCATAGAATATCTGATTTTTTTTTCCTACAAGTCAGCTTTGGAGGGGAAAAAATACACATTTCAACTCAAGTACTCAACTCAGGTCAATTCACTGTAAAAATCACATTTTAACATATCTAGACTGATTAAAGATTTGCTGCATTAAAGAAATCAGGGAGCTGTCAAAGAGAGCTTACCCTGAAGTCGGCGGACGGGAAGCATAAGTAACACGTTTGCTCCTCTACGGTTGCACTCCCCCCGCAGGAACCAACAATTGAAGAGCAGGCAGGACAGATAACTCCACAAGAGAACACCCAGCTTCTAGAATATTTGTCTTTTTGCAACTAAGGAACATTTAAAGGTCACATCTTCCAATAAGTATGAGATTGTTTCCAGGCTATATGAGAAATAGGAATGGCCTGGTCATGATCACACTAAAATGATCTCGATTTCTCTATTTATCCTTCTCTCTGTCTTTATCCTGTTCCCTTCCCTCGTGATGCCAAATTAAGTCAGCATGTCAAGATAGGGGAGCAGTCGGTAGCATTACACGACTCTATTTTGAATTCACTGAAATGTTTCATTTTGTGCTTGCTTACATTATTTCAGCCTTGGTGTCACTTTGTTTAATTTATGCTTGGTTCATATGTGCTTAAAAATATCTTAGGTTACCTGTAGTCTCACCCCTTGCTCACTAAAAGCACACAAATCACATGGTTTAGTTCTAATGGGACAGGAGTAATTATTATTATATTTAATAATCGTAGCACATTGTATTTATACAATGCTTTAAATTCAGAATCCCTCTTATCTCTATTATCACATTTTATGCCTAGCATATAGTATTATGATAAAATGTACGTGCAAGAATGAAAACTCAGTATGGAAAACAGCAGATGAAACTCGAGAGAGGCATGCAAAGCTCTGGATTTGAGTCTGGGCTTTTTTACTTAATTGGCTGTGTGACCTTTGGACAGGTCACTTAACCAAGAATGCTTTAAGCCCTGCTACACACCAGATTTTCCCATGAAGCTTTTCAGAAACTCAGAGACCTGCGTCTCAGCCCTGGACTACTAAATCAGAATCTCTGTGAGATCCTTTTGCTTTTTTAAAAGCTCTAGCCAGAGTGGAAAACCAGAGTGCTAATATCCCTTTCCTTGTTTATAAAATACAATTGACAGAAGCAAGTGTGTATTTATTAACATTTCCATAATTTGCAAAAGACTTTACACACATTTTTTTACTTAATTAAAAAAAAATTGTGAAGTCAGTCTTGCCTTTAACCTCACTTTCTAGACAAGGAATCTGAAGCTCAGAGCACTGGAAAAGCCTATATAAGACCAGACAGTCAACGTATGGAGAACAAGAGCTTAAGACCCAGGATTCCAGAGGGTGGGGGGTATAGCTCAGTGGTGCAGCCTGTGCTCACCATGCACGAGGTCCTGGGTTCAATCCCTTGTGCCTCTGTTAAGGAACAAAAAAAAAAGGAAAAAGGAAAGAAAAAGTATCTGATATTCCAGATTACAGGTTTTCCCTAGAGCAGTGATTCTCTCGCTGGCACAGTAGAATCACACACAGAATTTTGTTGTACCCAGAACTCACTGCAGGCCAGCTGCAGCAGAGTCTCTGTGAGTGAGTCCCAGACTTTAATATGGTTTTGAATGCTTCGCAGGTGATATTAGCATGCAACCAGGATGGAGAAGCTGAGCTCTAGATTGAGCAGAACAAGTTTGGAAGCTATGAAGTACTGTACATATAGTATGATGGTATTATCCCAGTTTTGTTGATGATACAACATGAATTCGGAGTGAAAGGGAATGACTCATGAACACAGAGCTGGTCATGGCTAGATTTCCAGTCTCCTCTTTCAGAACCAGTTTTCTTTCTACTGAAACTTCTCTGATTCCCCAGAGCTCGTGGCCACCTATTGCAGGTTAAGGGCAACATGGTGATGGTTATCTCTGAACAGCAGTGGAAGGAGGGGTGGAGCAGGATGGAGAAGAAAGAGAAGTCATACTAGGATGTGGGCCCAACAAAGCCTGGCCAGCCCACATCAGCTCTGGGGCATCTATGCCCATCAGAGTTGTCTGCAGACCAGACCAGGAGGGCTCTGCCTTCCCACCCCACTGTGATCCGGTGTCGGCCACAGGCTGCCTCTGAGACTCTCTTGGGGTGAGGCTCTTTTCAGCTGAGGTGAATCTTGCAAGGGCTGACCGCTGAAGCTGTGTGCTGCTAACACCCTGCAGCTGTGGCATTAGTTCTTCCTAGACTAGACATCTGGGCAGCATCTGGTGTCCACCACAGTCCATCCTTTGTGCTGCTCAAATCCATTCTTCATGTGTGTTTGGGGAGCAGCTCCCCAGGGCTCCAGAAGACCTCACTTCCTGAAGAAACCTTTGAAGAGGAAACTTCAGTAGGATAACCCAAGCCCTGCAGCTGCAGCTGGGCCTGAGTCCAGGGCTGAAACTCAGTCTCGCTCCTCTGTCATCCATTCTAGATCACCCTCACCTTCAGTTACCACCTCTGCTGGTCATGGCATCTGACTCCAGGCAGAGACTCCAGCCTTTGCTCCTGAGGGCTCCAAGCTCCTGATCGCCATGTCTTCCCAGGCAGGGATTGCTGCCCTTCCCATTAACCATCACACCTGGAGGCCCTCTGTGAATCATCTGGGTGCCACACACATTATTCCCTGTCCCCACTGTGTGACAGCAACTTCTTGATTGGCATCAGGGACCCCCAGCCTAGATGGTCACTCTTCTCCTGGCTTCCTGGTCCCTGGACCCAAGTAGCCCCAAGTGCCCAGGAGCAGCAGCAGCTTATAAAAAACAACTAGATGGATCATTCTGGTACCATGATACAGGGATACAAGATGAATAGCATCCTTGTTGGCTGCCCATTTATTTTATCCCTGGGGATGCCATGTTCTACTAACCATCCTTATAACTCTCTGTGACTCAGGTCCCCTTGGCTGCCCCTTGGGCTCTGCTGCTTATCATTATAATTATACCTACCTGGCTTCGCAGTGAAGCCCCACTACCTGGCCTCTGTTATTTCAGTGTCTTATCATCCCCATTGTTATTGGTGACTCTAGTTCTGTAACGGGTTCTCCTACAACCCACCATGATTTACAGAAAAGCAAACAACTTTTTGGCAAAGTATCAGCAGTGCTTAGCAATAGCACCTCAATCTCACTGACCTTGTAGTTACTCTCCACAACGTCCCACCATTATTTTTAAATGCCTAATACGTGACACCAACTACTAGTCTTTCCTCCATGGATAGAACATCCCAATTTACCACCAATGTGAGTTTTAACAATCGGACTGCCACTTTGTGCCAAGACCCACGGTACTCACCTGCCACCACTGACAGACAGGCAGCAAGTGACTCAGCTCCACGTCTCCATCTCGGCTGGCTTTCTCGGACCACTCCTGGAACCCGTCACCACAGGTCATGCTCGCTAGGAGACCCTGAAACAGAGTTTGATATGCAGGGTATTTATCAGGGATCAACCTCTGTGAAAGGGAGAGGGTGGGAGCAGGAGTGGGCAGAGGAAGAAGCTGAGCTGAGATGTGGACCCAACAAAACCTCAGCCAATCCCACAGGGAGCTCTGGAGTACCTGCAGCCCATCTGTAGTGTCCTGTTGGCAAGGATGGCCACAATTATATCTGCAGGTAATTGGTCAGTCAGGGCCCTTGGGTGAGATGGCTCACTGCAATTGAGGCAAACCTCGAGGAAAAAGACAGTCAAAGGCAATCTGCTAACCTCACTCCTTGCCACTAGGCAGGAAGCCCTCCCTTGAAGGAGAATCTGAGTGGCCCATCTCTGTGTCCAAAGCAGCCATTGTCATTGCCAAATTGATGAATATAGGAATGGTCCCTTCGCAGCCTGGAGACTGGGAGACCCTTTTATAAAGCCCAATATAGTGCTTGATAGTGGTCCCTTAAAAATGAGACATTTCATCTTGCTCCTATAATTGATCACAACAGGTGATTACAGGTGTGTGTGCTGGACAGCAGAATCATGAATTAGCCTGACGTCCATATGTACAAGGACATATGCAGAAACTGGCACAATTTATTTCTCTAGCACACTGCAGATTATAAATTCATATGTGTAAAAGCAAAATAGTTTCTATCTTTGAGCCAAGTTTATATACATTTTGAAGGGGTCTGCACTTTTGCAGATACATCGGGCATTTTACCTAAAACAGAAATTTGATGGTCAGATTTTAGGTGGCCAAGAAAAATCGTGTCATCATCTTTAACTTCAATCATCCATAGTATAAACCAGATAAAAATAAAATTCTATTCTAAACTCTTCTCATCAATTGTGTTCAAACTGGGCACATGCTAGAAACTCATTGTCCGATAATACATAGGGAAGAAAGGCACCCTGCACAATTACTGGCCCCTAACTAGCTCTCAAGAAATATTATCTCTCTTTATCTCTGCCTTCATGTTCAACTCATCTCAGAGTAGGTATGACGCTTAGGTGGGCAAGAAATGTCATTATTGTGCCAAAATCAAAACTAATTTCCCCTTCAAGGCCCATTCTTCTAAGTGATTTAAACTTAGTCAATTCAGAGTGTCTTCTAGACATTTTCCTGGGTCATGTCGAGTTCTGGAAGGCTACGTATGGCCTAAGCATTTGGTGGGGGCCAGGGAAAGCATTCATATACAGTACAAATATTCAGTAAATATTTATTGAGCACCTAGTACTATGAGCCAAACCGTAATCTTGGTCTAGGAATACGGCACTAAACAAAAACAGATGAAGTGCTGGTCCTTAGGAGGTTTACGTTCCACTGGAGGAAGGTACTAAGGCAGATATGCAGGGGAAAAAGTGTCTGGCTTTTGTCGCCTGTCCTGGCTGGCGTCCATTCCCTTCCAGTTTGTTGTCATCATCCCTGACTTCCAGTCCCAGGTCGAGGTTTCAATCTCTGTTCAGGCAGGCACTGTCAAGCTATCTTATGCCACCGTGCAGTCATTTCTATACAACTATTGCTGACACACTGCACATGAGGAACTCTGGGATTTTGTTATAACCCTAGATTTTTCCCAAGGAGGAGAATATAGGTCTGTCTGAGCTCAGAATCCTCAAACCTTCCAGCAGCCTGTATTGCCAGGGCAGGGGGATAGGAACGGCTCCGGACTGGGCCACTTCCATGGGACCTCACCAAAGCCTCAGCTTCTTCTCTTTAACACTTCATTCCCAATCCAGAAAGCCTTTCTCTTGTCTGGCCGCAGGGTATCCTGGCTCTTCATCTACCTTTCAGTCTGCTGGTTAGGCCACCGCTGCAACTCTTGAGTCCAAGGCATTTTGGCTTTCAAAATTCAAAGGCCCAGAACTTAGTAATTTAAATGCCCTAGCTTGCAAAACACCAAAGAACTTTCTTTGCTTTTCTGTTAATCATCCCTGCACTGAGGACAAAACGCTTCTGACTGAATCTTGGAGAAAAGCAAGAGGTAGAAGGAAGGGTGGGGGAGAAACCTCAGATATCATACGTTAATACTGCCTCGTCTTGAATGCTAGTTTAACTTCCCCAGAACGTCCGTTCTTTTGTCATTCATCCAGAAGCCCAAACAAACCACAGGTTAAACGTCACTCAGTTTGCCATCCAGTACAGGAATCTGGAACGTCTCTGAATGCCTCCTATCGGGGAACTCCTGGCATTTTACGCACAGAGTATTGAATTACTCTGATAGATGTTCCCTATAGTTTTCCAGTATACCCCTGGGAAAATCTATACCAAATATTAATAGTAGTAATATCTAAGTGGTGGAATTATGAGGGAATCTTTATTTTCTATTTTGACTCGTCTGCATTTTCTAAGTTTTCTATAATAAATATGAATCTTTTGAAGCAGTCGATTTTCACAACTCTAATTCTTCATACAGAGGTGAAATTTGTCTCTGGGCCAATTCCAGGAACTGGAATTACTGGAGGAAAGCAGACTTTTTCTTCCGTATCATGGCTTTTTTGCACTCAGTCATCACAGCTTCCCTAACTGTTCTTTTCTCCCCAAACCAAACACCTCCAGCCCCTGCCCCCTCTCTCTGAGGAGTCTGTCCCTTTGCCGGACACATGTACCTTGGAGCCTTCGAGTGGTTTAGCCTCTCTCTTAGAGTCAGGTCACTGTAAAAATATCTAAAACTTAGTTCTCCTCAGAAAGTAAAATTAAGCGTGGACAATTGAATGTTGATACCCAAATTGCAACTGACTCTCTTTCAGCTTTTCTGGGACCTTTTCAACAAGGAGACAGTTTTCCAGAAAACTGCTGAAGAGTTGCTGTAGATACCCTTAGAGGGAAGTGAGATAGCTGTCCTCTCCTCCTGTGTGGGAAAGGGAAAAGAAGGAGAGAGAGTGATGTGGGCGGGTTCTGACTTTGCATATCGATAGCACGCCTTTTAGTTTTCTCTAGCATCATAAGTCAAATATTTAAGTTCTAATTTTCCACTTATGTCTTATAATTAGGTGCCTTATTCTGCTTGGTCTAATTAATGTTGATCCATGCACAGCCCCCAGTATTCCGTATAAGATGTTAGCAGCCCATACTAGTGTTTTCACTGCCTTATTGGACACATGCCAGGTAGAGAATAATAAACAGTCTTTTTTTTTTTTCCTTTCTAAAAACACTCCCAACATGTAATATATTTTCTAGTCTTTCTCCCCTAAATCCAGGGCAATGTCTCCCCAGGATGGTGATATTATCCATGGTTATTGGATCAGCAGAGCTCAGGGAATAAAAATTAAGACTTCTTTAACTGCTGACATGGTCAAATGTGGATGGCTAAAACCATTTTAAAGCTTAAGAGAAAACACCTCAGGGAAACCGCAGCCGAAGTTCTCAGTGTGTCTCACCAACGGTGCATTTCCATTCACAGGAACAAGTGAACGCTTTCCGAAGTTTAAAACACAGTGTGAATCTGGAGAGAAAAACAATATGTATTAATCTGGTTTTTCTGCCACTTCAGCATCCTCTCATCTCTAGAAATATATCCTTGGATGTGAAGCAGGTGATGAAAATATCAAAATATGTCACCCAAGACTTTGGCTGACTTTCTGACTCACTTCTCTTCCAAGTCTTCCTCAGGCCTCAGGCCTCACCATTAGGAAGTCCCTTGATTTTAGATTCAGAGTTCTTGAATCTTAGTTATTCGTGGAAAGAGTATCTCTACCCCAGAGTAACAAAGGTCTGCATCTTCATCTAGGCGCTGCTGCTGCCGAACTGCATGGCTTTGATCAAATTATTAGATCTCTCTCAGGTTCCTTTTGTCTGTCTGAAAAGAAAATCATCTGCAAGTTTTCCTTCACATCTGAAAAAAAAAAAGTATATATTCCTAATATGTACTAAAGTTACAACGATTAAACAGCAAAGTACTAGGTCAGAATACCACGGATATCGTCCGCAGAGCCGGAAACACCAGGTGTGTGTATCTGTGAGTCTAGGAAACTGTATGAAGAATGTAGCATCGCAAATCAATGGCAAAATGTTATTGTGGGGAGTCAACCAGCTTTTGGGGAAAAATAGAGATTACCATCACATTTTCCTACAGTAAAATATACTGAGATGAATTAGAGGATATGAAAATGAAATTATTTTTAAAAACTAGGAAAAAACAGTAATAATATTTATCCAATTTATGTAAAAGGATGAATTTTTTAATAACAAAAACAATGATAGAAATTCCAAAAGAAATAGTGCTAGATAAGAGCACACAAAAATTTAAATAAACAAAATTAAGAACAAAAGAATTAGGAGAATATAAGTACAAAAAAGCAATGAAATATTATGCATCTTAATACCTAAAAAACTCACGAATCTATATATACAAGGATGTTCACTGTAGCATTGTCTGTAATAGCAAAAACTTAGAAGCAGCCTAAAAGCCTGCCAGCAAGGGAATGGTTAAGTAAATTAAGGTATTGCCATACTATGAAATGTAACAACTTTTTTTAAAGGATGAGGTATTTTTATATGTACTGACTTGGAAAGATGCCCATGATATATAGTTAAGAGGGAAAAAAGCAAATTATAGCATATTATGTACTTTTTTATCTCATTCTTTAAAAAAAAAGATATAAATATAAAGATAGGTAGATGGACAGATAGATAGGAAAACACCCAGCAGGAACATCCATCTGTTAATTACAGTCATGAAGGAGTTTGACTAGAAAACAGGAGAGGATTTTACCTTTTTATTCTACAGAATCCTGATCAGATTGCACTTTTTAAAGACTATGTATTAGTTGTGTTATATACAAAATAATTAAATGGATTAAACAAACAAAATGATATGCTCTCAGTAGGAAAAAAGCAGGAGATACGAACAACTATCCACAGAAGAGAAAATCCACGTGGCTGTTTTTTTGTTTCTTCCCCATTTCCTAAACTCAAAGAATCCTAAATCCAAACAATAACAGGTCATTTTTCACCTATCAAGTTGGCAATTATTTTTAAAAGAATAATACCGCATGATAATAACACTAACAGGACTGCATTGAGTCATGTTATGTATCCCACGTGCTGTCATATTTTAAGAAAAGAAAAGCCCAAACTTAATGATTGTGTGTGAATTCTCAGAGTGTGGTCCCCAGACCTGTCGTATCACCCCTTGGAACCTGTGGCAAATGCACACCCTCTGGTCTCTCCCCAGACTTGGTATGCCAGAAATCTGAAGGTAAAGTTCAGCAATTTGTGTTTCAGCATGGCTTCCAAATTATGCTCATGAATGTAAAGTTGCATAACCAGTGATCTAATTGTTACATTTCTACTGTTTGTAAGGCAGGGTTTCTCAGCAGCAGCACTACTGACATTTGGGACTAGAGAAATTCTTTGTTTGGGGGGAGCTGCCCTGTGCACTGCAGAATGTTTAGCAGCATCCTTTGCGTCTGCCCACTGGGTGCGATAACATCTCAGCTCCCCCACCCCACCCGGTCATGACAATCAAAACTGCCTCCAGACATTGCAAACACCCCACGGAGGGAACAGGGGTAGGAGGTTGCCCCTATTTAGAAACCACAGCCTAAAGAAGTGCTCTAAAGTGTGGAGAAAGAGTACATGAAAAGATTTTTTATATATCAGCTTCACTTATACTAAGAAATCACAGGGTACAATCCATTCTGTCCCGTATAAGATGATTAAAAAAAAAATATATATATATATATATACACACACACTATGTATGTACGACATGGGAATTGTTCATGATAGAACTGAAAAGTGCTGGATACAGAATTACATAGAAAGTCTTTTCTTGAATATGTATGTAAATAAAATATTTATACTTTTATATTAAATGCTGGCAGTGTCATTCTCCTGCTCAACACCCAAGAACGTATTCCCATCGCTGTTAGAATTAAGTCCTAAATCCTTACCAAGGCCCATAAGTCCCCTCACAGCATCTCCTGCCTTCTTGCCTCACTCCCCAGCCTTTAGCCACACTCGCCTCTTCTCTGTGCCTAAAACCACCCAGCACAGCCTCACCGCTGGGGTTCCCTACCTACTGTTCCCTGCCTGGAGTTCTTCCGCTGGTGTGTGCACGTAACCAGGTCTCTGTCCAAGTGTCTCTTCCTTAGAAAGAGCTTCTGAGCCCCTTGCCTGCTACTTTCCTCCTCTCTCTGTAAGTTAGACTTATCTGGGGGCTGCCTTATCTGCAGCCAGCCAGGGTCCATCCATTTGAAGTTAAGAAAAATCTCTGGGGGTGGAGTCTAGGCAATTAGGAATTTTTAAAGGCTCCCAGGGTCAGTGGAAGACCCACTACTTCTCTTTTTAGTTTTTCTTGAAGTACATCAGTGCCGGAAGTCACACTGTGTGCTGAGTGGTGTATTGTTTGTTTTCTGGTCCCCTCGCTGGATTGTAAGCTGCAGTATGGCCAGGGACTTTGTCTGTTTCATTCATTGACTGTCCCCAAGATCCAGAACAGTGTCCAACACCTAACAAGTGTTGAGAAATAGCTGGTCTGTTGAGCAGTAGGTTTTTATCAACAAATAATGGTCACCTTAAGTTAACATTGATGGTTACTGGTGTTTTTTTTAAATTATGCTTTTCTAAACTTTTCAAATTCTCTCTAATAGAATGTGCTACTTTATAATCAGAACAAAAAAATTAAAGCTGATTTTTTAAATCTGCCTTTGAAAATCATGATATATTTGAAGCACATTGATTAGCACAAAATAGATATTCAACAAATAATAACTACAATTAGTGCTCCTTTTTGATATAAGGGCTCCTACATAAGGGCTATGGCTGTGATATCCCATTTTCTCTGATTGTTGTCACCTTATAGAATACATTTTCCAACCAGAAATAAGTCATCTTGAAGCCAATGGGCTATTCACTTTTTTAATTTTATCAGTCCTCCTATCTTATTGTTCTGAATATTGCTTTAAAGATACTTTAGACTCTCCCTATAATGTCCAATCAGTATAAACATGAAATAAGTGAATAACTGAAAATGTTCCATTCTTTTGCACTGAAATCAATGCAAAGAGGGAGTTCAATAAATGCAAAGAATAAGGCCATGTTGGCCGTGAATGTGCAACTGCTGTATAGGGTTCCCTTCCCACAATGTGCTTTGAAAGAATTCCATGCATATGGCTTTAAAGAGAATTTAAAAGCAAAGGTATCAGAATATAACAATAATTCCCATTTAGAAGGATGGTTCTTTGCTTACTTTGGAAATCTATAATAATATGATGTTTAAGTATAAAATTGAAGACTTTATAATTAGTTTAAACCAACTGACTTGTAAATTTGCAAATAAAAAAAAATGACTGTATTACCAGTGAATGATCACCTTGGAATGCATTAGTGTTAAATGCAAAAACGTTTGTGAATGCTCTTCTGCTTTTGCAATATTTGAAAATTTTCTAACCTACAGCCGTGACTTGAGGGGAGAAAGTGGAATTCCTGCTAAGTTCCCAATCTTTAAAAAAAAAAAAGTGTCAGTGTAGACAGCAGTATAGTTTGTGCAGATTGAGAGGAGGCAAGCATATGGTTAGCATGAATCCCCCCCCAAAGTGGTTATAGCACATAGGAAACATAAGTTGAGCACATTGAAAATTTATTCTATTTTTAACAGCCTCTCCTCACTGAAGTGGTCAAAGTCACAATTAACATTTCACAGACAGTGGCTGGGCTGTATTTTGCAAGCCAGGTGTGACCTGATGGCAAGAGTACATTTACCACGACACTTTCCCTTTTCGAGTCAAGCCATCCTAAAGTTATGTGTGTCGGAAAATCACGGTAATCCAGAGATAGGGAAGGGAACGCTTTTAATATACCTCCAATAATTTCAGACCCGTCCTGCAGGCAATTATGTGGCTTTCTACTTCCTTTGCAAGTCTCTATGGTAACAGCAAAGCACAAACTTTAACAAGAAGTTTGCATCCATATATCTGTTGGGAGCTGGACGACTACTAAATGCTTTGGTTTTCTTAATTCAGCATTAATTTTGAGTTTTATAGTAAAGCTCTCTTTCAATTTAAATCATTTGTTTGTGATTTTAAGCAACTAAGAAATTTCCTTGGGTTAGCAATTCAGCTCACTTTTTGGAAAAACTCACCCAGCATAAGGCTGTGAAGATTTTTCTGTCTGGGGTCCAACATCTGTAGCCCTGGATTATAGATTGTTTCTAAAATAATCTTAAATTGATGGATCATGGCTCTTTCCATTGGGGCCCGACAGAAAGTGGCTCTGGCATCTCTTCTCCTTTTTATGCTGTAAGCTGTATATCACCTTTTTAATCTCTTGCCAGAAAAATGAATTCTTACCCACTTCAAGATTTTATAAACTTGAATTTTACTTAGCGGTATAAGAGTTCCTTTTACAATGAATATACATCAAGTGCTATTTTGTGGACAAATTCATGAAATCATAATTATTTTTGTCAGGCTATTTTAAACTAGGCAGTATGAACAAATAGCCATTTTCAAAAGAGTTGCAGTTTGGGCTCTTTTTCCTGTTAGTCAAGCATTCCGGGGCACTAAACTTTGAGCTCTTCATGTTGCTTTGAATCAGGTACGTTTGCTACAAGGATTTCTTGGGAGTAAACTAATGGTGAGTAAACAAACATGTGGAAGAATTTCCAAATGTTGATCTAAGGTCTAAATGTTTCTGCACCTTCGTACCCACCCATCCATTCACTGTGCGGTAACCTCTCAATCACGTCTCTGCTCTCACCTTTCTCATTCAGATGTGGTCTTCTGCCTTTTGGCCCTTGTTTTGTCTAAGAAAGGGAGTTTCTTTCATTTCTTTTGCTGAAAACAGGTTAAATTGTAGCTCAGAATTTACAATACTGTCATGGAGTTTAAGGCTGGATGAAATCTTAGCCTTACCCGAGGGATGGAACCTGCCAGAAATGACCACACTCTGACCCCTTTGAATTAGCTGCTATGGAGTTCTGAAGCCTGGGTGGCATAGCAAGGAAAAATCCATAACATTTTCAGATTTAGTTAGCAGACTCTTAGCAAAGCACACTAGAGCAACGTTTCCTAACATATGCACCTCATTGTCACTTAGGAAAGGGGATCCATGACATTCAAGTAAGTTACGGCACATGTGAGTTACACAAAGGTGAACAGGGATTGTTCCCCCCCCTGCAGGACTTGTCAGAGCCTCTATCTTGTTATTGTGCATTGTAAATTTCCAAAGAGGAAAAAAATGTCTTATAACTTTCTCCAAAACGTATCTCACTCCAGAATGCTATTTTTGTGAAATATGTCACAGAAATGGTGTTTTGCAGAACTCACTTTAGTGAAAGCTGTCCTAGAAGCACTGCCAAACCCCTAGCAAAAATGTACTTGGTTTCTGAATCAGATCCTCCCCTCCAATAACACAACTCAACTGCATTGTAAGCTAGTGGAAGCACAACTTACAGTTTTTGAGAGTTTTCCATCTTTGATATTGGACTGCATTTTTTCCATGCAAGGTTTTATTTCTTTCAATAGCCTGTATTTCTCCTCTCCATATGTTTTACTAGTTGAAGCTTTCAGGAACAATGGTACTTGCAATGCCCAGTTAATCTCCACAGTGAGAGTGGAAATTATGACAGTCATTGATTTGAGGTAAAAAAAAAATTGAGATTTAAATAATGTTGTGGGACAGTATCCTAGTTATATTTTGAAATTGTGGTTGACGACTTACATGGTCCTCAATCAACCACTTAACTTCTTAAGAGTTTATTGAGGTAGAGAGTAGGTAAGTTCACATTTGAATAGTGAAGTCTGTAACGGCATGAACACATTTTCCAGCCATCCCCAGTTTGGGGGCCTTCTTTGCTAGAAAGGTCTATCCTCACTCTCTCCGACAAAGGAATTTAATCTAATTTAAAGGTTTATATGAGAATTATTTGCCTATCTACATGAATCATACAGTTCGATAGTTGGTGACTTTGACCCCAAAATAGTCTTGACCCTCAGCATCTTTTCTAACCTAAAGGTTGATTGATTTTCATTATACCAACTAGTGGTATATTGATATTCAGAACATAATTTGCCATTGAAATACACACAAGTGCAAGCACACATTTTGTACCAGTGAGTAGGCAAGACAGCATGTATTCTGTATAACACACATCCACATTTTCTTAACATTCTCCCTTAATTACATTTGATTTTTCCAAGAGTTATTGCAAGGACCTTAATTTTCCCAACTTAGGGAGAAATCCCAAGCTGTTAAGAAAATGTATCCTGCATTAATGCAAATATAACAAAGATACAAAACTATATGTTATTGGGTAAAATCAACTTGTAACAAGATTAAAGCACTCGTGGGTTAAAACTGCTTTAATTAAAAATGGACACAGAGGACTCAGGTTGAGATAGAAGGAATGTTCCACATTTCCACATGCAGAAGAGCACAAAGGGAACACGTGCCACAGGAAACTTAGGAAACTGATGAGCTGGTGGAAATTCATTACAGGAGTCCTCTCCCATGATCCACCGGCCGAGAGAGAAAACTGTCCCTGAGCAGGGCTCTGACAGGCTGCGCTAGCTGCCTCTCTTTGTTCTATTTAAACCCGGTCTTAGTTCCTCCTCTAGATTTAGCCCTGCTCTGGATTCTCAGACCAGTTCCTTTGCTAAGCAGGAAAAATATCAGGAACTCTGGGAAAACTAAAGATTAGCGTAGTCCCATTTCAGCCTCCTTTTTCTCCCTTCAAGGCTTGAGTCCCTCTGGTTGCATCTTCCTGGTGTGCCCTAGAGAGCCCAGGTTCCCCTCCCGTCCCCCCAGTCCCTCCAGGTACCATAGACCTCTTCTTGCTTCTACCCCTGTCACCCCTGACAGCCCCAGCTGTCCCCTCTAGTAATCAGCTCTTGAGCGTCCCTTGATTTCTAGCCTCACCTTTGTGAGTTTGATGAAGCTCTGGCTCTCTGCCACCGCAGATCTCACTGTTCTTGCTGTCGGCTGGAATCACAGCCATTATGAAATAGGAAAATAAGTTGTCCATCCTCAACCTGTCCTTATGTTGTCACTTTCCCCTTTCAGTCTCCTGGCCTCCAGGTCCTAATGTGTTTCTTCCACCCTGTTGACCCCGTATCAGACATTCACCTTCATACTTTCAAGAGTCTCTTCCTTTTCATTTCACCTTCTTCATCCCCCACGACCTCTGAGCCCTGTTCTCTGCTAGATAAATCTTACCAACTTAGACCTTTGCTCCGATGGGTAATGTTTTTAAAGCAACTTTTACCTAATAGGTACTGACTGAGCTGACCAGTTATGTTATCTCTCTCCATATTGTTTAACAAATGTTTTAATTATCACTGGGGCAGAGTCAATGAAGGGGTTAGTATCACAAAAAAAAGTCTTTAAAACTGAAAGAGAAAAGCTACTTTCCTTTACAGTGAATCTTACAAGAGATTTTTATAACAAAGATGTCTGGGAAAGGCTCAAGAGAGACTTTAAGCCAAGGTAAATAGGTGTTTTAAAGAGAACCAAAGCTCCTCTCCATTTGCCCCGACTCCAGGTTAGAATGTTTCAAAATCATTCTACAGATTTTTGGTAAATGTAGAGTGAAGTTGCACAGTTTCTTGCATTCCAAAGAAAACTCTAAACTTGAAGTCTCTGATAACTCACTGATACTTTAAAATATGAGAATCCCTTCCAGAAACGTAGTCATGCCAACAGTACTCACAGGTACAAATGCTTTCCATTTAAAGAAGAAAAGTGAAAATGGGAGGCAGAATTCCTTGAATATTTAGTCCAAGTTGAAGCATCATTTTCCCCGCAATAAATCCATTGTAACTGGGCTGTCCATCACAATGCCACAGTGAAGGATAAAAATCCAGACCCTCTTAGGGAAGAATCTGATAAACACGTGGAGGACGGGGGTAAAAGTCAGTCAAGTTCTTAAGCGAAAGAGTCCTAACAACCCCCCGCCCCGGGCGGGTTCCGTGGGCACTGCAACCCCCCTGCCTGGGTTTGAGCCTCAGCTCTGTGTGACCTCGAGCACTTCACTCTCTCGGCCTCAGTCTTCTCATCTGTGACAAGGGCTTAATTATAGATGCTACCTTATGGGACTGATATGAGAATTAAATGAGACGATAAAATGCTTAGAATAATACTTAATTACTACTGATAGTGATCAAGTCAACGACATCTTGCTGACCATGAACTTGTGCTGCGGGGAGTCACAAGTAGATGGCTTTGGCCCTTCTCGGTAGGTCTCTTTCGGGAGGGAGGAGGCCTGGCCTCTTGGTCTCAGAAATGATACCTCAGAGAACTGGGTTTGTGAAGGGGTATAGGTAGGGCCCATCTTCCTTCTTCCTGAGTCCGCTGGGCGGGGCTGGGCGGGCCAAACAGGGTCCTCCAAAGCCAAGCCAGTGCTGCAGTGTTCCCATGGGCTCTGAGCCCAGAGACCCCATTGCCTTGCAACGAAGAGTTCCTTTGCCTCACTTTAGTCTCTACGCTCCTGTTTCCCTCAGGTCAGGGTATCTGGAGGAACCCAGAGCTTAGCGTTTCTTAGCACCCTGTCCTTCCATACCATCTCACTATGTCCTTGACATCACTAAAACCTCACTTTCCCTAATCTTAATAGAAAACCAAGGAGGCTTCAATTGTGAGAATAAGCATGACTTTTTTTTTAAATTTTAAGGTCTCAATGTATAGGATGGTGCTTTATTTCTTTTTAAGAGTCCCGTGCTGAAGCAGACAAGGTGTAACCATTAATAAAACCACATCCTAACGTTTCATTGGTATTCCGGCTCTCCACGCAGTCCTCACACAAGCAGATGTTACTTTGATTCCAGTGGGACTCTTCTTCTTGTGCAAGTGCTATAGGCTTCTGCACGTTATTGAGATGTGAGCTAAACTGAGTACAATGGTTGGGGACACTTGGACTTTTGTTATACCCCAAAATGTCACAGAACCTACCCTCCCCATAAAACATATTCCAATGAGCATTTGTCAGGAATACTTTACTCCCACTACTTACTAAAAACTTAAATTTTTTTCAATTTTTTTTCAGTCCTGTGTCTTCCTTCCATCATTAATTATGCATATATTGTTCTATTTTCTAGTGTTTGGCTTCTTATATATTTGATGCCAGTCTCCCCCGTTTGCTCCACTGACTATAATCACTTCAAAGGCTGAATCTTGTTAACTCTGCACAGTCATTTTTGCTAATTTCTTCATTCATTCATTGCACACATGTTTGTTGAGCACCTGCAGTGGTCAAGTACTATGGGGACAGAATCCTCCCCCCAAAGTCATAGGTTCTATTTCCATACAGTAAAGCATAAGGAGCAGAAGATTAAATCATGTTGGAGTCACTTTTCTGGAAGCTGGAAATTTTTTGGTTGTGCTGCATTCTATATTTTGCCAAAGCCGATCACTGCCCTTATTTTGCTTCTTATAAGCTGAAGTTTAAGGAGGAGAATTCAAGAACCCAGAACTTTGTAATTCAAAAGTAGCCACCATTTTATTCTAACTCCAATGGAATCTTTTTCTTTTTCCCCTCCCTCTCTCTGTCTCTCCCCAGGATAGTGGCCAAAGCGTCCAAGAACCTCATGTCCACACAGAGCTTAGGGATTGTGTTTGGACCCACCCTCCTGAGGGCTGAAAAGGAGACGGGGAACATGGCAGTGCACATGGTGTACCAGAACCAGATAGCCGAGCTCATGCTGAGCGAGTACAGTAAGATCTTCGGCTCGGAGGAAGACTGACAGACACGACAAGTGACTGAGTGTGTTCACATCTGTCTCCATGCCTAATATTTTCACATTTCTGTAAACATATTTCTGAAATATTTTTTTCCCTTTCAAACGACAGATGCCTCATTTTGTGAAAACTTAATGATGATTTTGTGTTTAAGTTCCAAACATTTGAATAAAATAGTTGACAATATTTGCCTATATGTGTTCTACATTAACCCCTTCAGTGCTGTTCTTTCCGGTACTCCTAGGCATATGTGATACGTGCTCCACGCTATAAAATCATGTGCAGAGAACAGTGCATATCCCAAAATAGCCTTAATGCTCCTCCCCGGCACTGCGTGTGTGTGGCTGTGTACGTGAAGACACGTGAGTGTGTGTGTGACTGAGAGCATGTTGTGTGCACACACCAGTGAGCAGTCTCACCGTGTGTCTGCTCTCCTCCCATGTGTACAAGAGTAGAACCAAGGGAGGGAGGAGGCAGAAACTAATAATTTTTAAATAGAACAAAGGAAATCAGGACCTCAACCAAAATAGACATATTTCATCTTTCAAGAACATTTTTGTAAGAGTAAATCTAGTCCAGCCATCCTTGGTGCTATATGCTGAAATTTACAAATATGTGTTGACTGGCAATTTTGCTGAAGAAAAATGACAGTTCAAAACATTTGCCATTGGATATGTTTTTTTACATATACTGTTTGCAGTCCCATAAACATACTGTCTTATAAATTAGAAGTAAAATTAGTACCCTGCAATTTTGATCTTTCTATTATACAGGAATTGCATGACTGCTCATTTTTAATGTTAACATCCATTTTGGATCTTCATCAAACTATATATCTTCCTTTTCCCTGGCTGTGTCATTTTATGTAGAATTTTTATTATGCTTCTGAGGATGCTTTATTGGTGAATTACATTAAATCTATCTAGAAAGAACTTTTTAAAAAGGCTTTTTTTCATATGCCCTAAGGATTACTTAACTAGACTTGGATTGTTTTATCCATTTGATGGTTAGTTTCAGTTGTCATGGATAAACAAAAGGGTAACTGTCTAGAATATATCAAATGTTGTTTTATTTTGAAAACCATGTTCTAGCTGAACACATCTCAGAGCCAGTTTTGTGAAAGTATTCTGCTGATAAAAATGTTGACTTATGTTTGACAGTTTTTTAATCAAATTCAAATGGAATAAATAAAACTAATCCGGTGCGATAAAGAGTAAGTCTAGTTATCGATTTGTTCATAAAGTGAAAAATAAAGCATGTAAATAAAACGCGTGAAGCACAGATCCAAAAGCAAACACACGGAGCAGTAACGAGCTCAGAGGCCGGGGCTATCTGCATGGATGGGGTCAACGGCGGAGGCAGAGAGGCTGCCGGCGAGGGAAGCCAGACGTGCAGGCAGCTCCAGCATCCGCGGAGATGCCCGAGGAAGAGGAAGGAGAGGTCCCCCTCGCCCCTGGTGAACGTCTTCATTCTGGCAATGGCGCCAGCACTTCGGCTCACGGCCAAGAACACAAGCGACCACCATAAATGCTGAAATGTGGTTTCGTCAAGTGGGACGTATACAAATACCACAAAGCCAAGGAAAGAAAGGCACATGAGGCCGAACCCCGTGATCTAAATTCCCTGGTAGCAGCGAGCTAGCAGACTTGACAGCTCTAAGCTCCTCTTTTATTTAAAGTTGTAGCATGTCTTTCGGAAAAACATGGAGATGTGAAACAAGAGTCTCTGGCATCCCAACCCGAGCCGTCCTCGTTTCCACGGCATTCCGTGTTCTCAGCGAGGTCTTCTCCAAGACTTTAATTACTTTGTGTTTTGAAGGGGCTGTGGAGTAGGCTAATGGTCCCAGCCTTAAAATCATATCCCTTCACATGCTCGTCTTCAAAATAATTCGGGAGCAAGAGCCAGAGAGCAGCAGCACTGACAGCCGAAGAGAAGTGGCACTACCTGCTCTGGGCAGGGACTCAGCCCCTCGTCTCTGCTGCTTTCCAGATTTATAATCTTCAAAAGCAGCAGCTTCTTGATTTCCAATCTGATGGGATTTAGCCTGATTCAGACCCCAGCTGTGTCCTGTCCCTGCCTGCTAAGGGCATTTAATCAGAGACTGCGTTTCCTCTCTGGGAAAAGACCATTCCAAGGTGCTGAGCCAAAGCGCCCACCACAAGATCTGACGTAGACACACTAGAGGTGTAAAAAGGGTTACACCGAAAGGTCACTGGGTCCCATGATGTCTCAAAGACAGTGACGATGATCGTATCAACTGTTCTACATTTAAAAGCCAAGGCTGTAGGTATACTTGGCTGCCTCACTAAGGAGTTAGATTTTATAAAATTGATGAACGTTCTCCATCAAGAAGACATTAAAAGACAATGAGCATTTCTTAATCACCTTATATGAGCCAGGTGCTAGTCTAGACTCCACTGATCAAATACAAAGTGAGGCACATATTACTACACTCTGCAGTTTCACAGTTCAAGAAGTGAGACAATCACTTAAGGATTAGTTACAGTTCAAGATCAGGAACTCAACCATCTTGGTAACTATGTAGCCCCAGAGTTCAGCACCTCTACCCTGAGATGCTCAAACAGTATTATTTTTTCCAGTTGTATTGACCAAAAAGTATTTTTGAATGAATGAACAAGCCCATGCTAGTACAGAGATATTAGGAAAGTTCTGTGGTTGACAGAGAACCAAAATACAAATTGGGCCTAGGGGAGTCAAGTGAAGCTTCACTGGGAAGGGAATCCTTTCAATGAAATCCTGACCGATGAAATTCTGACCCATGAATAAGATTAACCAGACAAAGAAGAATGTAGAAGTCACCCTAGGGAGGAGGAATGGCGAGAGCAGAATCATGAAGACTTCATACCTCCAAGGAAAAGTGAGGTTTTGCCTGGCAATTTTGGAAAATGGATTTGGAGAAAGATGTTGGGGTCAGATATAGGCCATGAGAAAATATTTAGATTTTACTCTGTAGGTAGGTGAGATCGAATGGAGGTTGTAAAATGAGAAACTTTGTTTCTTAGAGAGAGAATCTCTAAATTCACCAGTGGGCAGAAGAAACAAAGTATTTTGAGGACACTGACATTTTCTTGTGTGTGTGTGTGTGTGTGTGTGTGTGTGCAACAGAAGATCTTGTATTCTTAGAAGCATTTATATTTTATGATGAGCAAATCTTTTAAAAGAAAATTATAACACAAGTCCAAAACCATCTCCCTGGAAAATCAAGCTAGTTAGTATGTCCCACCTCGGCATGATTTACCTATCCAGGACAAGGGAGCTTGCTCCTTTCTTATGCACAAAAAAAGCTTCTTGGAGATGGTATTTATTCCATCATATATGTTGCTAGTCTGGCTGTACTTAGCACATGCCATATGACAGGACCGCCACGCCACAGCTAGTAATTGAAAGCCATATGATAGTTCCGTCTATCCAATTAGAAAACAAAGGATCCAATTAAGAAAAATTAGAAAAGCTGTTAAAAGGGAACAATCACTTGCCAATGGTGCTGTCCTTACAGTTTAACACAGCTAGAAACTGACCTGTTCTTCTCTTTTCCACATTTATTTTTTGTGAATTATAAGTTAATCACCCTGTCAATTCCTAATTAAAAGGTCCCGCAAAGATTTTCATTCAAAAGGGCTGTCACTAAGAGTTCTGGGTCAAACTGCTCTGTTGTCAAAAATGAGAAATAAAACCAAAACAGTATCTACTCTCTCCTGGGAAGCTCAAGTCTTAATAAAAACAAGAACAACAACAAAAGACTTTGTCCGAACATAATAATCATATATTATTTCCTCCATTAAAATGTCTTATCTTATCTTTAGAAAACAGACGAATCTTTTTCTAAACCAAGGGTTGCAGACTAAATGCTACTAGGGCCAGGCAGGTACTGTAAAGAAAAGCAGGCTTAAGGTATGATGAAGTGGTAGTGCCTGGGGAAAACTCTGGCCAGAAGGGTCAGCTGCTTCCCAGCTCAAGCTGACGTTGCCTACATGGGAACGTGGGAAGTTGGGCGCAGTCTTGCCAGACCTTCAGATCTTTCGTGAAAAGCCAAAAATTCAGAAACTTACGTGAAACCTGATTTTTAAGGGCACCTAATAAAACATATCTAAGCTGACTCAGCCCAAAGACGTCCGTTTTTTTTGACACGGTATCGTTAAACCTTCCGATGTTGCAAAGCCAGCTCCCCAGAAAGTGGCAGCACGTGAAGCCAACGATGGAGACGTGTCAACGAGCCAGAGCAGTGGGCAAGAGTGGAAAGGGGCAGGCTAAGCACTTAGAGGACGTGCCCTTGAGGTCCTGGGCAAACGATGTACTCTAGCTGGGTCTCAGTTTTTCCATTTCTACAACAGAGTAGTACTTGCCTTATCTCACCTCTGAAGACTATCTCGTGGACTCACGTGAAGAAAATAAAAACAGGCACTACATCAGGAAAATGTAAGTTGTCCCTCCTGGATGTAGGTGATAGATTTCCAGCTTATTGGCTAACAGTTAACTTTATGACGTTCTGAAGGTGATGAGAAGGAAAGTTGGGACCAGACTCCAAAAAGCCTCGATTGCCATACCAAGGGGTTTTCCATTAAGCCTATAGTCAATTTTGAGACCCTGAAGATTGCTCAGCAGTGAAGTGACTTCAGCAGAGCTGTAAAGATTCTCCTGGCAACTTTATGGAGTAGAGTTTGAAGCAGGGAGAAATTATAGGCACCATTGCCAGACAGAAGGTTATTGTCATAATACTATGAACACAGGGCTGAATTCAGGCAGAGGCAGAAGGCACGACAATCAGTATTAAGAACTATCATCCCGCTGTACCTCTGAGCTTCACTCACCCCCTCTTAACTACAGTGCCAAGTGCAAAGCACCATTCGCTGTTACACAGAACTCCCACAGCAGACTTTCCATCTGAATTTTGCTGGGCTGGGGTAGGGTTGATTCTGGCATTCTGGCAATGATTTGACATTTGACAGTAATGTTTTAAGATTATTTGGATCAAGTCATGCCCAAGTCAGATGAGCATGCAGGCTACTGCCTCCTGCCTCCAGCATGATTCCCAGATGGTCACAAGGTCACTTCTGTCTCACCTGCTCTGACTTCTCCCTCCCTTCTCGTGGGACAACATCGCTTCTCTGGCCACTCAGAGGACCACCGAAAACAATTAGTCCTGGAATGACTCATTTTGATTAGCTAACATTTCTTGAGTGCTTGTTAAGAGTCAGGAACTACACTTTATACGTATTGCTGTGGTTAATCTTTGTAACCCTACAAAGGGAGGTATTATTATTAACCCTGATTTATACTTATGGAAATTGAGGGGGAAAATAATGAAATCACCCAAGTTCACGTAGTTTGTGTCAGGTTAGTATTTGAATCTAAATAATACGGCTCCAGAGGCCCCTGCCTTAACCACTGTACCATATGCTCACTCAGTTAGGAAAAAAAAAATGAAGAAATGTAAACACACAAACACCCTTAATATTTACACCCCATATGCAGGTACCTGGTCCTCCCCCATTAAAATGCCTGCTGGGAGTTTCACCTCATACTAATTTTCATGAAAGAACAAGAGGGATATTATGTATCTCCCCAAGGAAATATAGAGTACCTTTGTTGTTAAGAGTGGACGGCTAAATCTCATTCATGCTATCGCTATTATAACCTTAATACTCATGTGCCGTTTCATTTTCCCATGCGCTTTACAGACAGGGCATGATGATGTCACTACATTACAGAGAGGAAAGCATGGAAGGCTCTTTGCCCACTTCTTTAAAAGTACCTGTTTATGTGGCTTCCACTCTACATTGCATCATATGATCCTGGGTTGGATCGTATCTGTCAATGTCCTGTTATCATCCATCATATCACACTGCTGAATATTGTATTGAAATTAAATCTGGCCTTTAGGGGTCCTGTGCAAGATGAAAAAAAAAAAAAAAAAAAAAAAAAACGGGTCCCCAGCAGTCTTCCTCTTAAATATAATTGAAAAAGAGGCAGGCATCAAAACACGCTGTGTCTCATGCTGCCGGAGAGTGATCCTGAATCATCCAAATGATGAGAATACAGTGAACATCTTGTACTAGAAGATGACAATTTTCTGTAGCAGTGTTGTCAAAATGAAAATGTCTAGCTGTCTTGGTGAGAGACCTGGCAGAAGGAGACACACAGGAGACACACACACACACACACACACACACACACACACGCCCCTTATAGACATATCCAGCTGATTTTTGCTAGCTTATGCTTGAAGTGAAGCCTGCAGGGTCCACAAAATTCCTAAGCAATCAGCTGGATTCTATAGAACACTCCACTTTCAATTAGGGGAGTGCGAAGAAAGCAATGAGGGAGAGAGGTAACACTATGCCCAGAGCTGGTGCTCAGTATACACTTGTTGGATGAGTGAACCAAGACAAACACCCAGAGCATAAGCAACATTAAATACGAATATGATCCACCATCAGGTCTCTTATCAGCTAGTGGTAGCAAGTTAAACGTAGTCTCAACTGACTGCTGTCTGTACTGACTCCTAGTCCCACATATAAAGCATCATCAAACAGATAACCCTTCAACTACCTCTCTTGAAATCTAAGTCCAGAAGAAATTCTTCTTTTCAAAAGCTCAGCAGCAGACAGTCAGTGAGATTCACTAACCTAAGTCATGCCAAGTCTAACAGCAAACTCTGACAACCTGCTTCAGAGCTGGAAGAGTCCGGGCAGCCCTGACACCCAGTGAAATCTTCTACTCACCTTCCCTGCACCATCAGATACAGGGTCTATGTGTCAGATAAATGCTACAGAGCACAGGCTTTGTGACCAACATATGAAATCTCAAAAGCCAGGAAATCTGGCAAAAACAAATCATTGGCCTGAAACATCATCAGCACGTTCCTCTGGCACCATTTAAGCTGACAAGTTTACTTGAGACACGCACACTCACATTTGAAGAGCAGGACTTGCGCTAACCATTTTCACATCAGTAGCAAAATGTGTTCTAAGTCCATATTGTGCAGCATACTTGAAGACGTGTGGATTTTTCCACATCATTTGGTGACATTTTGCAGAGTTTAATTTCTGCTCTTTATTGCTAGACCCTACCTTTTTTTTTCCCTAGCAAATATCCCACCAATGGGATTTCCTTCAATATTTGAACTGGGCTCAGATTCTTTCCTCTCCTCTAGCATCCGTTTGCATCACTGCTGCACAACATTGGGTCCGTCGGTCAAATTCGAGCCTCCTTGATTGAAAGGAAGAGGACAGAGGTGTTCAGCTTCAAGGAGAGAAACGGAGTCAGTGGGCCAGGGGCCAGTCTATGAGGATGTGAAGGGAAGCCTCAGAGGTGGACGGGGAAGGCTCCAGGGAGCGCTGGTCCAGCTCAGGAGGTCCTGTTCCTTCTGCCTCCTCCCAAGTCCAGGTGAAAGGCGGCTTTTAAGTGGGAGGGGGTGAAGAACACAATTGAAACCAAAATCGGTTTGAGCTCACCATTTTCCTAGCTATCAGTTCTGAGGTCACAGTCTCTAAAACTGGAAACTTAAAAATGACTTCAAAAAGGCAAACGCTAACTAGATTTCACACTGGATTTCATTTTACTTGGCATTACAGAAAGAATGCAGGTATTAAATAGACTGTTTCCTGTATACAATAAGGTTAATTAGTAGTGAGGGATGGAAAATCAGTGTAGACATAACTCTTTTCGACAGGTATCAAAAATAATCCCCTTATCCCTGCAGACCCCAGCTGCATTGAAAGAGGAGCGATATAAAAGATTCTTTAAGCACGAAATTTTCAAACATTCTCCAGGTGTCAGCAGCACCAGTTCAATGGGCCCGGAGCCCCCTGCGCGCGGGCTGGCTCCGCGCGCCCTTCCGGGGCTGGAACTTCAAGGCGCGGCTGGTCCCGCTGAATTCTGAGGTGCCGCATAAAGGCTCTGCGCGCAGGGCGGCTGGGATTGCCGGCGGAGACGGACAGGAGAACAAAAAGAAGAATATACTGCGGCCTGAATGGGACTTCCCTAAGCTCCTTATCAATAAGGTTAATAAGGGTCTATGCAATTTACTGATCACTAAGATGGAACAACCCTCCTCCCACTCCAAATCTCCTCGTTGGTGCTGGCTTTTAATGCTTTTCACAGCCAATCACATAAACGGCCCCTGTGCCCCGCACCCCAGAGAATAAACGCTGGTTCACCGTCCTGGCCTCCATAAAATCGCTAGTCCGTTATTACACTTCTACCTGCCCTAGTTAAGCAGATTAACAGTTACTTCCTAGAATTTGATCTATGAGGTTCTTTGTAACTGGAGTACTCTGTTCTTAAAAAGAAAGAAAGAAAGAAAGAAATGTATTTGCGAAAAACACATTTCTTTTTTCTCTGGTTTAATTTTGTTATCCTCAATCGTATGCATGATATAAAAAAAAAATTCCAAACTTCTATCTCCTCTATAAAATACATGTCATATCAAAAAGGTGACAAGAGGGGGGAAAAGTAATTAGTGAGTTCACAGAGTTCAGTAGAAAAGTTAAAATGGAGTAACACATAACTTTTTATGTTAAGATTTCACAAGACAAATCTTGCCTGTGTTTTAATTGCATGTGACCCTGGCAGTCCTACTCTGAAATGAAGTGCCGTAAAATTAAAGATGACAGACGCTCAAAACAAGTCTTGTGATCTTGATTAGACTACAAAGACCACACTCTCTCTCTGCTGCAACTCAGATATCATGGACTGTTTTATTTGGGGAATTGCTTCATTAATGCCTTCTTTGACTAGACATGTTTATTATTTAAAAAAAATACTGAATATGGCGATATCTTGCATAACTAAATGATTCCAAAAAAGCAAGTTGTAAATGAGGAGTGTTTGAATCGCCCTAAGACCTAATGGATACTTACATATATATACATGTATACGTGTAATGTGGCCCACACCTAATCTTTCAAAATTGTCCCCAAATCATTCTACCTAAGTTATGTAAGACATGAAATAGATGCTTCTGCACCCCATTTCTTCCTTGTTAAACAAAAGCAAGAAACTGGGGGTGGGGGGCAAATCCTCCTTGTATTAGACTCTGAGCGCCACCCCTGTGCGCTCCTGCAGGCCAGCTAGAGGACCTGTGTGGGTCTCTCAAGCCCTGTGGGTCCGGCCTTCATCTTCACCACGAGTAGCTCAGGTTAGCATTCATCTCTAGGACTGCCTACACTGTAAATTCCTATGATTCTATTATTTTGTTCCACTTCAAGAACACTATGGGTGTTCCTATCAACAGGGATTATAGAGTCAACCTGGAATCAAAGACTGGACAACTGGGATTCTAGAGTTCACTTTTGTGTTGACTACCTGTGATTCCAGGAAAGGCTCTACCCATGTTCTGTCTCCATTTCTTTAAATGTAAAATACATCTAGCAGTTTCTCCCCCACCTACCAGTAGGGTGATTGTGAGAATAAACATGGTGACATAGATAAAACCTCCTTGGAAAGTATGAGAGTAAGTCTCCCTAATCGGTAGAATTTTTACTACAATTATCCTATCAGTGGCCTTCAGTATACACCAGAGCCTTTTTCATTTACCAGCTAAACAGTCTTTTAACTTACAGTACCGTGTCTTCAGATAGCCTACGTACTCACCATACCACATCTTCAGATAGCCTACGTATTTGTTTTTAAAATGAAATTTTTGTACTTCTAGATTCTCAACACTACTGTCAAAACCCCTCAGGTGTGGGATGTGTTGTGTCTCCCATATGAGAGATTTTATTCCCCAGAAGAAGGCAGGATTATGAACATGAGAAAGCGTTCATTAGAGTCGAACTGAGCGTCGTACTGAGAAATTGTGTTACACTAGGAGAGCTGGAGTTATCCCCACTTCCGTCTCTCAGTCTCCTTCCGCCTCTGTGTTGATCTCTTTCTCTGCCTCTCTGTCTCTGTCTTTTTCTAGCCCTATGCTTCTCCTCTGTCTCTCTGTCTCTTTGTTCCTGCTCCCCACCCTCACACCCGGAGCAGGAATCTTAACCTAAAATTCATGGTTCCCGGGGCCCCTGGGCTTCGGCAGATGCCTGCACTCTCAGAGCTTTCATGCTAGATTGTGCGTATATTTTTCTGGAACTGAAGTCTAGAATTTTCATTATATTCTCAAAGAGGTCTGTGATTAGCTACTGTCCTAGAGTCACCTCCCAGCATAGCAAGACTGCTTCCTTACATCTGAATTAAACCATGACTGGGTCACTTCCATCAAATCCCAAGGTCTACCAGGCCCCGAGGAGTCTCCATGCTTTCTGCCTGACTGCCTGAGAAGTCAGGCTGGTCCAAGGAGGGAAATATAGTTCCAAAAAAATTAGTTAGTACACATGGAAAAAGGACAATGCAGTCCTTAGGGGAACTCCCATTTATAATTGATGAAAAGGGTAAATAGGGACACTGATGAAATTAAGATACTTTGCCTGTTATTCAAAGGAAGGTAATTTACTATTTCAAGAACAAATCCAGCAGTAACATGAAGGTCCATTCTCACAGCGCCCACATTTAAACTGTGCCAGACACAGGTCCTGTGCCTGCCTGGTATTTCTACACCGTTAGCTGCCACAAATCAAAGGGAATGCCGTTGCTTTTAATAGGATTACATAGAACCCAGTAACAAGCAAGAAGACTAGCTTTAGTCTGAGTAACTGGCCAGTAATTCGGATGTTTAACTAAATGATTGGCTGCCAAATTGACAGGTCAACCACACTGAACTAGCCACTATTTCATGAATTTTCATGACCGGAATCACAATGGTTCATTTGCATGTGTGAAATTCTGCTGTGAAGCTGGCTTTTGAACTGGCTAGCTCAGCCAAAGACGTGTTTCCCAGTGCCATGCATTAGTGCCTCAGAAATGCCATCACATGAGGGTAGCATAGACCTTCCCAAATCATTTTATTAAAACACTAGGACGGTCAGTCAACAAAAAATGCAATGACTGGACTGGAAAGAATATGGAGGAGGGGTGGGGGACGGATTACACAACTAAGATTAGCACCAAAAATGAGCATTTGGATGAGGAGAGAAATGTTTAAAATCTTTAAGTTCCAAGAAAAGTCTTGTGTTTTCCCAGAACTATTGCTAAAAGTAACTTCCTACCCAGTGAGCAGTCAGTGAATATCGAGGCATCATTGTTGTGACGATTAACAAACAACTGTTAACCACCAATTATGGTCACACAGCGGGACGGCAGGTGGAGAGCAGGCACAAGCCCCATGAGACAAAGTCTTTCCCTTAAGGGAATTCTGATCTGGTCATAGGTGCAAAGGTAGGAGGCCAAAAAATAAAAATCACAATAACCCACATTTATTACTGACTCCCCGCCGGCCAGTTATCTTGCAACAAGAGTGTGGTACAGCAGTGACTTAACGACTCTTTCAAAGATGAGGAAAGGAAAGCTTAGGAAGTTTTAATCATTGCCCAAGGGAATAGAGCCAAGAAGTGGTTTTGAACAAGGACATCTACCTTTAGACAAATATTTTAGTTCTTCTATATTAAAAAGGTAAGTCCAAAATATATTTACTGCACCACATAATAGAAAAATAACATAAATGTCTAGTAATAGAAGTTGAATACCTAAGCAAGGAAACATTTATATAATGAGATAGTATGAAGACATTTAAAATCTACATGTATGAATGCTATTGGCAGGAGAAATTTTGCTGTGAAGTCACAGGTACAGCACGATGCCATTGTTACAGACACATGTCTACATTGTTACATACACTGTAATGTGCATGTACACACACAACAGAATAATAGCAGAGATGGTCTTTGGGTTGTGAGATTATCGGTAATTAATTTTCTCCCTTTGTGCCTGGCACAACACCAAGTTTTTGCTTTGAGCATTTGTTATCTTCATAATTAGAAAAAGACCAAATACAATTTTAATATATATAAATGGTGATCTAAAATTATATGGTAATTGATACAGACAATAAGATTTGAGGAGTTTCAAATGATGTCATTTTATTGTTTTTAATTATTATTTCTCTGAAGTACCATCATTACAATGTGGCAATTTCTGGTGTACAGCACAATGTCCCAGCAAATGAGGTCATTTTAAACAAGAGGCTGAAGAAATCGGGAGAGGCTCTAAGATGGCAATGGCTCCTGAGGGAAGGCAGGTCAGGAATAAAGGAAGGCATTGAGGCAAGGTGCTAACATAAGCAAAGGCCCAGAGGCAGAAATTGTGAAGATGCATTTGGGGAATCAGACCTGTTTGGCTACAATGGCGAGTTCTTACAGAGGAGGGGTCGGAGCCATCATCAACTTCACATCTTTTATGAAACATCGTTTAAAAGGTGGAACTAAGTAAAACTTGGATGCCCTTATGTGACAACATTTCTAGGACACAAAAGCATAGAGCACCAGACGTGTCCTTTGGCTTAGAAACCCAGTTCACAAGCCAGTTTCACAGTGGAATTTCACACATGAGAAGATAGGGAAGGGCCAAATTCTGGAAGCCCTGAAATGCCAAGCAAGCAAGTTGGACTTTATCCTGAAGGCAGTGGGGAAGCTCTGAAGTTTTAAGCAGGGGGGTAATGAGAGCAAAAACGTTTTAGTAAAATTAATCTGACAGCCCTGGGTAAGTGGATTGGAAGGGAAACAATTACATGTCTCTTGTCATATGCTTCTTCGTGTTGATTTTTTTTTCTGTGAAGATCCTATCTGTCTCAGTTAGGATTATAAACTCCTTGAGACAAAAAGCCATGTCATATTTCTTTGTATCGCTGGCATTTCTGAGCAACAGAAGAAGCATGAAACAGTTCAAGGTGGCCAGCTTCAGATTCAGAGTCTTCCCAGCTCCTGAGAGGAGTAACCTGACCTCTCTTGGCCTCAATGTGCTCACCTTTAAAATGGGGACATTAACACCCACTTCATAGGACTGTGGGGAAGATTAAGTGAGATTATGAGCCTGTGTGTGCAAAGTCCTTGACTGGAAGATGACTCTGGACCTGCTCTTTGGGCTAAAAGACAAGAAAGCCACCGAAGACTCATGTGACCCAGCCTAAAGGACACAAGAGCCAATTTGAAGAGACTCTCACTGGCCTAACATGGGAGAACTCAAGCACCAAAATGTATAATAACTGCAGTGAATTGAAAGATACCAAATATTTCTTAATCAAGTAATAATGCTCACCAAAGAAACAAAAATTCACTGCTCACCCAAAGAAAACAGTACTTAGAAAAAAGCAATACTCTGAAAATTGATGTGTAAAGGAAATAAATTAAGTATTCATTCTGACTCCCTTATAGGGGTAGTATTTCAGGATAACCTAATAGTTAATGAGGGGAAAAATTCCATGGAAGAATTCTAAGAAATGCAGAAGGAAAAGTTTACACATACTCCAAATTAGATAGAATCGTATAATAAAGTTCCAAGTAGTCATTGCCTCGTTTTAACTAGTACCAACATTTTTCTAATCTTATCTACCTGCTTCTTTTTTCCCCTGAGCATTTCAAAGCAAATCCCAGACATCCTCTCATTTCAACTGTAAGTTTTTTTAAGAGATACCTGAAAAGCCATTGATACACAGGTACAGCATCCAGAAATTACACTGAAAGTAAAATAAAATCCTATCAGATGGAAGTGGCTTTTCATTAATTATCTCACCAAACCATCAATCAACTCACAGGACATTTAAGAAGTGCAAGGGATAAATCAGTTTTCATGAGTAAAGTCGGGGGAGGGATCACCAGGACTGGCCATCGCTCTCAGATGGACTCTTCCCTGGGAAGGCTTCAAGGAAGCTCGTGGTGTTACAGTCACGGCTGTAGTCGCTGTTATTCTGGCCGATACACCTGTTTTTAAAGCCCACGGGATGATGCTCCAATGAATCAGACAAAATGATATCTCAGCAGTAAATGAGCGAAAACATGCACTGTTATTTGGTCATATAAAATTTTATTTTCCATTGACTCAAGCTGATAGTTTCCATGTCTCAATGTTAAAAAAATTTTTCTCTCATATTTTCAATATAATGGCTCTAACTTAAAAAAAAAGACACACACGCACACCTTTCTTGCCTACTCGTATTTATCTCTAAATTATGTTCATCTGCCTTCATTAAAAAACCTCTATTCCCAATGAGCAGTGAAAGACAAAATACTATCTACATACTTCCAGAAAAAAGCAAGTTCATGCATTTCTCGGTGTCTTGATAGTATCCAACCCGGTGGTCTGAATACCAGAATTACGACACAGAAAGAGAGAAAAAGCAGCAACATATCTGCTTTGAGACACATAGAAAGATCATTTCCCTAAAATAGTTTCCCTATTTTTATGGCATGTTGATTGAAATTCACATAGAGTCATCATGGCGGGAGGCGGGGGGGGGGGGCAGGGGCAAGTGAGAAAGACCTTTTAAAATGAAGACATACTGCTTGTGATGGCGAGGATATTGGCCGTTTTACATTAATTAATGCAGTAGCCCCAGTTTGCCTTTCTCGCCAGGAAGCAATGAGGCTGATTCATCTTCAAGGGAATGTTGGTGAGTGGGAGCTACCAGAAGTGGTCCTTAGGACGGGTGCTGGAGCAGGGGACTCCAGCACCCCATATCCGCATAGAAAACTCAGTGCTGGGGTGCATGAGTGCCACGGGGACAGGGTTCCATGTGGGGGATGGATGTCAGAGCATGTCACTCACTCACGAAATTTATAGGCATAAACAGTGCTCTAGCTACTTAGAGTGATAAAAATAAAATAAAATAAAATAAAATAAAATAAAATAAAATAAAATAAAATAGATCTTGAGAAAATAAATCTCGCCTAGGTCACAAAGTTCAGACTTGGTTAGCTCAAATTCAAAATTGTATAAGTACAGTTCTTAATCGTACTCTTTTGTTGCTTCACATTTCCCCACTTCCACTTGATAGCTTTCACCAAACTCTTTCAATACATACGCATACACTCCCCCCACATATGTAGAAACATATCTATCTATATACATAGACATAAATGTACATACGTATGTGTGCATGTAGCTAAAATAAAATTTTGACTCTGTTTTCATCCATGAAATTCTAGTTTGTAGCAGGGGTGCTGGGTACTCAATAGTAGGACTGCCAGTCTCAGCTCTTAGGTCTGAAACTCAGTTCATTTTAAATATGTCTTTCATGAAGGGGATAGATCATTGACCAAGTATATGAGGGAAAGGAAGGCAGCTTTTAAATCCAAAGCAGAACCTGAAACGAAAAACCCAGCATTTAAAGAGATGCTTTGTGGTCAAAGAGCGATAGGCAAAGTTGTAGAATAGAAAACCCTCAGCTTTGGGTCAAATAAACTTAGCTCTGACCTCTCCCTCCATTGTCTACCGGCTGCGTGGCCTGGCACAAATCCTCTCCAAGTCTTAGCCTCCTACCTGTGAAACAGGGCTGATAATATCCACCTCAGTGGGTTGCCGTGAGCATCGATGAGCTCGTGTGCAAAGAGTCCCTAACATGTAGTATGTCCTCAATAAATAACATTTGTTATTTTTCCCATTCTTATGTCAGGAGGAAAAAAAAAAAACAACAACCCTGGAGGAAGAGAGGAGAGATATTTGAGTTAGTGCACAGATGTTTTCTGTCCTGTTTCCACATTCCACACCACTTCAGTCTGACCCAAAAACACAGACGCCAGCCAGAAGGAAGCCCACCCAAGAATCATAAAGATAGATGCCAAATTGAATTAGTTAACCCCTGATTCAAATACAAGGACATTATATTTTATGAATCAATTCCTTAAGTCCCCCTCAGACCACAGGTATATAAAGCCCTTAACTAAGTTTATTTTTTCATGTTTAAAGTATGATAATTATAAAGAAAAATAT
>NC_045700.1:23899004-23941504 GCF_009834535.1 Camelus ferus
ACACTCACAACCACATAGATAGAAAGAGAAATTGATGAGCACTATAATCTTCTGTAAGCTTTCATTTTATTTAATGAAGTAATGACTTATAATGCTTTTCCTTTTAAATGCTCAGTGCTACCTTGGGGCAGTCTTTGCTTTCGCCAATGCCAACATTCAAAACCACCACCACCTTGAAAAAAATAAATAAAATATAAACTATTTAATAAGCAAAATCAGATTTAAAAGAATCAATGTAGGATGTTGCTGACTATGTGACTGTTCTCCTATCACTAATACTACCTAAGGACCTGATCCAGCTGCATGGAATTCTCACAGCTGTTGGCTCAATGGACCACTTAAGCACTCCAGCTGCAGAAAGGATGCACAATTCTTGAGGGGAAATCACCCACCTTCTCCAGCTGCAGAACGCCTAATTGGGCATTCCAAGCTTTGCACTTGGCAGTTTGACTATCCAACATTGCTTATATAATAGCTGAGTTGTTGACAGTGTCCTAGAAAGAAAAATCTCTTGAAAGGGCTTAAAATGGCCTCTCAGGAATAATGAACATACACCCATGTTTCTTGAATAACGTTGGATGTGTTTTTTAAATGGATGCAATAGATACCACATAGATCCTTGTTCCTAAAAGTATAGGTGATTTATATAAGTTTTATAATCTTCATAAAGTTTTTATGGACAATGACTCGCTAATTATCACAGATTAAGAAACTTGACATATGCACAGGATAACTCTTCCTTTTAAGTCAACCAATAATATTTCACTTTCTTCTTCATTTTTATTTTTGTGAATACATATATATAAACAGTCGATGAAGTAGATTCCTAAACTCATTTTCATTCGATGTCCCTATCACTTGGAACTCATCACAGAGTAGCTATAGCTACCAAGATAGAAACATAATTCCAACAAATCTCACAGAACTTAGGATCCTCCTAAGTCGAAAACTGGAGCCTTCTAAGTATGGAAAGGCATGATTAGGATGAAGATTTTAAAAAATGATTTTAGATCTCTGCCACCCTCTTAAAATATTCCTTATTGGTGAAGATGAAAAGGAGAATCTGTCCTGGGAAAATTATGAGTACAGTTGCATAAGAGGAATTAGGTATGGAAAGGAGTCTACACACAACTACCCTTAGGTATAAGCTGCATTATTCCCATTTTCAAGGGAAGGAAAGTTGAGGCGCATGGAAGTTAAATGATCAAGATGACTAAATCAGTGAAGAGGTAAGGTCAGAATTTAAAGTCATACTGGTCTCCCTTGAAAAATCCATGTTTTTCACCCAGGCTCACCTACCACATAATTAGAATCAAGATGATAATGAAGAATTTGATAAGAAAATCATCACCATTTGAAGCTCATACAATTCAGCATATCATTCCAATTATATATATAGTGATATCTAATAAATTTAACCAAAGTGGGGCCAAAAATATCTGAGAGAAACAATGGAAAAAATGTATACCCATTTATCAGCTGTTGAACCATAAAATATTTCCTAATTCACCTCATTTCTCAATGTCTCCTCAGATTCAGTCCCTTGGAAGAAAGTGTGAGCAACAGGATTGAGGAAGGGATCTTCTAGTTCAGAAGAGTCCACAAGTGAAAACACTATGGAGTCAGAGTTAAAAAGTCCTCTATGTTCCCAAACCACAGTTCATTCACTGGAACTGGCCAGTGTCCTATAAAGATTTTGTTTCACTTTGTTGTTCAGCTGTATGTTTCTAAGTGTGAAAAGCACCATGTGTGTAGCTCTTAGCACACAGATGAGGACCCATGTTAATTATTTCATGGTATTGGTCAGGTTCGTCCCCCTCTCAAGGGACCAGCTCCGAGACCATGTCAGCCAGGTGGTTCTGCTCTGTGTCACTGCATGGACTGCACCCCCGATGTGTGAGTGCCTGGCAGACTCACGCCCTTCCCCTGGAGTGTAGACAGCTCCGCCCAAACCTGCCATCAGCTCAAATGCAAATGGCGGTGAGTTAACCGTGCTGTCTTTATAAACAAAGACGAACACATCAATTTTCATAATATCATTTTCTATTTCCAACATGAACATCTCAGTAGTCTTTAATCAAGTCTTAATTTCTGAGCTGATTCCGGTCTCAGGGGCCTCAGAACCATGCTTCAGGGCAGAGAGAGGACGGCTGGGATAATATGCTAGAGGACACGGGCAGCTACAGCGCCAGACACGCGCTGGGCCCTGTTGGCTCCTCGATTCCCTCTCTTCCTACCTCCTCCTCTTCCCCAAAGATTAAGTTAGTGGCTTGGGTAACCTTCTGTTTCCCAATTTCCCTAACAATATTTTATCAGGAGCTTGCTACTCATTTTACTAATTGCTAATTAACCAAGACCAATCCCTTAAGATTCCTTGACAATGTAAGTAAAAAAAAAAAAATCTCACTTCCTCTTCTTGTGTGAAGTGTGGGACACATGCCTTGCTCCTTTCTTCAATGTTGAGCTGAAGGTTATACATCAGAAACGTATATAACTCAGATGTCATGATGGCTCTGCAGTACTAAGGGAACAATTAAGATTCCCTATTATGAGTCCATGGCCTACTGAAAATTTCAGAACCTCTCTCTGGCATACAAAAGTGCTAACAGTAGCTGAATTAAAGGTTACATACCATCTAACCACCAGCTTTCAACAAATTATTGCAGAAATAAAGAACCACCAGTGAGGATACAAAAATCTAAACAAAGCCAACATTCACCTCGTTTAGTTTCTTTATCAAGTGGATCAGTGAATAATATCAAAATGTTGCCACTTTTATGGGCTTTGGAAGGGGGTAAAAAGGGTTTAGGCAGCATATTCAGAATATCCACTCAACAGTAAACCTAAGTTCATTGGTAACATAAATGGTAGTCATCAGTTATGAAATAAAAATTGAATTAAATTAAATCTCTCCATCATGAAAAAAATGTTTTTGGACAGAGCCTAGGTGTTCTAAGAATTAGATCAACAAACCACCTGCAGTTTCATGATGTTATTTAGAGTAGGAATCTGATGACATTATATTGCTCCAAAGCAGGGAGGTGGGAAGGAAATAAATAGGATGAATATACGTTTTGTGAAAGATACAATTCTAGGCATTCTACAACTAGCATCTAATTACATCATTTCAGCAAAGCTATGGGATATGTATGATCATTTCTTTCTATTATTATTTGCAAGTTGAATTCAGTAATGTAGAGGAAATCTACTTTATTGAAAATGATTTTGTTAATGAAGTTCCAGAAGACTTCATCTACAGGGCAGCCACACGGCATGGAACAAAAGGGCACTGTTTTGGCAAAGCCCTAAGGTATTTTATAAGGTGAACATAAAACACAATATTTGCTTTCCAGATGATGCTACAGATTTTTAAAGTTCACATGAGTAGCAAGCAAAACAGGCTTGAGTGTTTTATATGAACACTAACTCATATTAAATGATTTATCAAATTAAAAAAATGAGTGACTGAATCTGATGGATACCATGACTTTCCTATGAATAATTTAAAAAAAGTGGATATGTGGATCTCCCTTGTGCCAAAAATGCAGACACAAAGAAGACAGTGTGTATATCTTCCAGAGAAGTGCCAGTCATTCTTTTTTTACAACCCTAAAATTTTGAAATCAAATAAATAAATATATACTTAGTCTACCTACCTAGTCTGCTTACTAGTTTGAGACACAGGAGAATGTTCACATTAGAAACAACCCCAAAATGGAAGGCACCTTGCTCTCAAGAAGCCTCCTGCATCATTGAATTTGTTAGCAAAACTAACCCAGGTTTTTCCTTTTTGTTTAGTCATTCTTTGGAGTGCAACCCAAGGGCTAGGACTGTTGTTTCATTGAATTACGAGGAAGTGAACCCATGGCTCATTTAAGTCAATTTATTATAATGACCAAACCTTCTTGAAATACTTCAACAACTGTGATGTGTGCTAGGTCAGACTGAAATCTCTCACAGAAGAAAATATAACAGGAAAGGCTTCAGTCATTTATACTAATTCTTTCTAACCTAAAAGGAGAAAAGAGGAACCATTTCTATAACCATGGAATCTAGCAAGCAAACACCACGAACTTGCACTGCCAGGGAGTAGACATGATGAACTCCAGCTCGGAATCATATTGAATCAGGTTCAATTCAGGACATAAAATGAAATGAAAAGCCCAAACTAATTAGATTGTAATGAGCAGTTCATATGCCTTATGTCGTTTTATCACGTGCAGTAGGTGCTGTATCCCTACAGTGAATGACTTCAAGCAAGTCATCAGCTTGTACTGTGTTCAAGAATGTTAATCAGAAGGAAAAGGGTCTTTTTATGACATGCTTGAAGAAAACAAGATTGATTGTAGCTTCTTGATCATAGCAGCGCCTGTGGAATGGCTTTATCTCTATTAAACTTCACTTGCCTTTCTGGAAAGCATGGAGTGTCCTAATAAGACAGGCAGAAATAAAGGAGTTCATTAGTACAAAATTGCTAAAGTTGAAATGTCATGTAACAAGCTGGGAGCAGATATTCTGATGAGTATTCAGAGTCTGGGTCTGAAATACATATGTCGGTAACGGGTACCATTTTGGTTTCCTCAGCCGTGGCTTCCCATGTCTCACCTGCCACATTAGTGTTCAATGAATTTCCAATTCTGAGGCCCAGAAGGACTTGACTTATTTCATTAAATATCTCACAACAAAAAAAAAAAAAAAAAAAAAAAAAATCTATAATTGTGTAGGATCCCAAAGTGATTTTCATTGTATGGTACCACGGCCATGAGGGAACCAGATTAAACTAAACAAAGAGAAACACAAACTAACAAAAGTAATTCCATTTTGTGTGTGCAAGTCATTTGCCAGTTTTCTCTTGATCCATTATCTACCCTTCCCCTGCTCTGCTTTGTACAGCTGGGAACTGCATTTTCTGATCTCTTCTGCCAACTGGATTTTGGCAGATTTGGCCAAGGAAGGCACTGGCAGAATCCTGGGGGAAGAAAAAGAAGAGGAGTCAGAGTATATTTTTCTGCTCTGATTTCCACCCTTGGCCATGATTCTGCCTTTTGTGTGATTCTACTCCCTTGGAGAAACCCCTCCCTCAGTATGCACAACTACAGTAGGAGAGTCCCCAGCTGGGTTCTCGTTCCCCAAGGGTGGTCCTCGTCTCTGTCCTGTGAAAACAATACTTCCTGCTGTGTCCTTCCAGTCACAGAATGGTAGTGGCTTCCTACTGTTTCTAATTTCTAGGTCACCTCACCATCACCTTGTCAAAACTTCCATCATCTATGTAGCCAACTCCCTGTATTAAGTTGCTTCTGCTTGAAATACCTAGAATGTCTTTTGTTTCCCTGCCTGGACCATGATGGATAGACTGGTCTTACTTAGAAACTTCCTTCTCAGGAGCAGTATTTCCTTTGAAACTATCCTCATGAGAAAATAATCAAGAGAAGAATAAAAAAGAAAGAAAAGAGCTACTGAAAGTAAAAGCTTTACATGAATCTCTTTATATAACAATTCTCCCACAATACAGTTATTTATTTGTGCATCTACTGCAAGTTTCTTTTAAAATGATGACACTTAGGAGTCCTTGAACACTTGAATGTCTGCACACTTCTCACCTGAAAATTTTCTCTAAATAATTTGTTTACATTCTATTTAACTGTCACTTGATTTGCTGCTAAAATTATGTTTTTATGTCCATATTCAACATTATATCTTTGATATTTTTGATACAACACATACTAAATTTCATTAGCAGTATCTTAGTAAAATGAAATAATTGTGGAAGAAGTTTGAAAGTCAAAAATGAAAGGGGACTAGATTTCACATGAGTTATAAGATAGATTTTGGTTGGGAAAAGGGAGACACTACCCACCCACCCCCATTTTTTCCTAGCCCATCTTCATCAGGAACACTTGAGCCAACAAGAGAAGTCTCATTTGTGATTTAAAGAGACGGGAACTAGGTAAATATTTAGCCTATCCCTAATTATCCTTTCTAATACTGAATATTTACATTTCCACATAGCTGGAATTTTCTCTCAGTGATCTGGCAAGTATAAATTATCCTTGCCCTCCAGACGCCCAGGTTCTACAAGCAGAATATCAATACTAGTGTTTTTAAAAGACTGCAGTTTTATTATTAACAATTAGTAACTGGTTTTGAACATGAACACCCTGACTTGCTGTAGCTGCGGTTACTCTGCATTTACATTGAATAATATTAATTCAGGAGGCCCTTCACTGCTTGCCAATGCCAAAGTTATTAAAGCCTCCAAAGCCTATTTTGAAATCCTCTCACCAAAATTCACTTAATACATCAGAAGTGCGCAACAGAGGACTATCGTGGAGAACCGCCCATGGCTTTTAAGTAGTGAAAATACAGGCACCTCATTTTTAATGTGGAGGGTTGGCCAACCCGCCAAGGCTACCAGCAAACAATGAATGTTCTGACTCCGTCCTTGATCAGAGCCCGGTAAGCCCCATGGTTAGCATTTCCCAGCTTAACTTTTGCTCTGCTCCTCTCTTCACTCCTCTCTTCATATCAGGGATGCCCAGAAAACATCTGAATTTAAGCCACTCCTTACAAAATCAACCTGAGGTGATAGACCTGATCCACAGGGTTTTCCCTGGAGCTAGGAAGAGCCAAGAAAGATTGGAACTGCTTCCAATAAAAGCCTCCACCTCAAAGAAGCTGAGAGGTTTAACCAGCAGTCCTGATGCCTTCTTGCTGACAAAGGATGAATGTTTTCTGTTGCTAGGGCTGGGGCAACGCGATGCCACAGACCAAGTGGCTTAAAAAACAGAAATTTATTTTCTCACAGTTCCGGGAAGTAGAAGTCCAAGATCAAGGTGATGGCACAGCTGGTTTCTTCTGAGGTCTCTCTCCTTGGCTTGGACATGGCCACCTTCTTGCTTTGTCCTCACTCTGTCTTTTCTCTGTGCCAGCACATTCCAGGTGTCCCTCTGCGATTCCACACTTCCTCTTCTAATAACGATCGGATTAGGGTCAGTCCTAACGATCCCATTTTGATTTAATTACTACTTTAAAGGCTCTATCTCCAGATCCAGTCACATTCTGAAATAATGAGGGTTAGAGCTTCACCAAATGAATTTGGGGGCAGAGGAGTAGGGAGACAGGACACAATTTGGCCCATGAAAATGAGTCTGGAAAAATTTGTCTTTTTTGGCTCCACACTCTATTTTCTGTGAACTTTTCTTCCCTTGGTGTTTCACTCACCCAATATCTTTATTCTTGAAGATCCTTTACTCTTCAATTCTACCAAAACTCCTTAGAGTAGGATGCGAAAAGCTCATGTTACACTGATTTAAATGACATGTATTAACTTTTTCAAGTATGTTTGCTTTCAGTAAGGGTTGAGCATCAATTAAAAAGAATAAAATCACATTTGTGAAATTGTGGGCACCAGCAAGTCAAACCAATTGTAGTTGCTGGTGTCTTTGCATAGCCTCTGAAATTGCGTCACATCTGGAGCCATCTCCGTCACCTACTTGTAAAGTCAGCTGTGGTCCCCATTCTCCTACACTAACTACCATCATTATCACTCAAACCTACCTGACGTTTTCTTTATTATTGTGCATTTATAGAGTGCCAGTGGGATGCTACACCCAAGGCAGCTGCTAAAAGTTGGTAAGTAGTGCCTGAATACAAATCTCCAACCCAGAGCTGCTAGAAATTATGTTTATGATTCAATAAATGGGCTTTTTTGACTATTCCCCAAACTGTGCCCCAGCATGACCTGAGTGGACTAATCCTGCTAGGGGTACTATTTTGAGATGTCATAAATCTAAGCTTCTGGCTCTTTCTAGTCATTAAACATCCCATGAAACTTTTCATAACACTAAGGGTTTTTAATCCCCAGCTTCTGGCCAAATTCCAACTGGAATAATTATATTCTGCTTACTGTACCTAAATTCTCATGTGGAAATATGAGAGATGCTTACAGTTGTCTTGTATTATCTCCACAATTAAACTGTAATCTGTAGAGTAGGCTGTGTAGTTTTTCACGTGGGAGGAGGCAAGTGCCGTACAATTCTCTAAGTTGTATTCCCAATCAAACCCAATTCAGCCGTTCCATTTCTTCGGGGTCTTGGAAATAATTTGCAGGCTAAAATGCAGTTGGTAAGTGCTAAATTTTATGTTGTCTTAAGTCATAGGGAGTAGAACACAGGGTTTCACCTGAAGAGTCTCTTTTCCAACAATAGGAAAATAGAGACTCCTTGCCTGAATTTCATTCTTATTCACATGGTTGTTTAGAAAGTCAGTTTCAACTAAGAAACACACAAAATGTTACAGGCAACTTGAAGTCACTGGATTCTTCTGATTGCATGAGAAGTGAAGAAGAATGAAAACCTGGTCTTCTAATGTGTCACCTACAGGAGGGGAGTTTCCAGGTTATTGTTAAAGAGGGAAAGAACACCAGTTTTTCAAAGGTCTGGTCACCTGACGTTCCAAAGATCAGTAAATTATCTCCTTGAGGAGTGTCTACAACCTGAAGGGCCTTTAAATGGGTCAAGGGGTAGCCGCTGCTCTTGCCTGCGGAGGGTCTAGCAGGCATCTAGTGCCGAGGTTAAAGGAGGGGATGAGGAACCAGAAACATGGGCACCAGGCCAGGGCAGCCGTGGACGATGCTGAGAGGAAGGCTGCGTTAAAGGACTCAACTTGCCCCTATGAAACGGTAGTAGGAAGGGCAGTGGAGCCAGGCGAGAGGCGTTTGCTCTCATTACTAGTCAAGTGGCCTGGCATCTCTTGGGGAAAATGGACAGATAACTAATCCTCTTCAGCCGGGGCCTAGGGAAATGTTCTTTGCAAAACACCTACACTTGTTCTTGGGTTGCGCTTCCTATTTAAATGACTTCAGGAGTTTGATGAATCCAACCAGCTGTCCCAGGGGAGACCTGCATCTGCATGGTCCCACCAAGATGGAGCAGCCAAACCCGTGGAAGAGGACCCCAGGACAAAACGTAATAGTCTCTATGGAACCTTTTTTTTTAACTCTTCCATCAAGAACACAGAACTCATATATCCAACCTGCATTCCTACACCACAGGTGGAGCCCGGGTTCTCTTTACAGGGACAGTGTGGAACAGAAACTGTGGAGCCTCAAAATTTCGTTAATTTACAAATTCATTTTTCTCCTCCTTAATTGTGTTTTATGACTATCCAAATACCATTCCGGCATGACTAAACAGAAGTCCAAGTGGAATAGATCTCCAAATATTGATTGAACAGATTTCCTTCTGGTCAATAAGACAGTAAATAGCATGTCTCACCAATTCAGATATAAGAGAGACTTGATCTAAACTAAGACAGCTTGGAAAAATCAAGCTACAAATCTTTAAAGAAACAGTATATATTTGGTATTTTAGTGTACATTTAATTCCAAAAATTTTCACCCCTTCACAAGAAAATATAACAAACTGGAAAACTATAAAAATGCATTTGGTGAAAGTCTTAGAGTTATATTCTCATTTAAGCTATTTCCACTTTTCCCCTCTCTTCAAATTTTGAAGCACTGTCTTTAAAACTGTTACATACCCAGAAGGGTTGGCAGAATTAGGACTGGAATAAAATAGGATCCGATTTGTAAAATCATCTTCATATATTTGAATAAGGTATGCTCCCCCCTCTCAAACTTTTTCTGTAAAATGGCTCTTATAGCAGTTGTTAACACCATAGTGTGAATATGAGGCAATGTGCTATCTCTCTCAGTAATATTTGCATTTTGGATCTCATTTCTAATTGTGGAATGAAATAATCTGTTCCAGATAAAAGAATTTTAAGTTTCAGCCCAGAAATTATTTTTGAGCTCTACTTGATCACCTTTTTTGGGTAGCTTGAAGGGAAGACTCATAGAAAGTAGTTTTTCTTGAGAGAATATTCTCTTCCTGCCAATTTAGCTTTACGAAACTACATTGTTTTACATTATGTATGTTAATCAATGCACTTGGAGACTGCAGGGAGCTGGAAGGACTTAGAGCTGGAAGGACTTTAAAGTTTATCTAATCCAATCCCCTCACCCAGAGATTTTAAAATAATAAATCTACAGCTGTCTTTAAACTAATCTTTGATACAAACAACTCACTGTTTCATAATGGTCTTCCTTCAGATGAATCTCCATCTAAAGTGGTGTGATTAGTACCTGTCTCTCGTGTCTGTGCCTTTGTATCTGGACAGGTCCATCTGCACAAGCCCAGAGACACAGCCCTGGAGGTGCTGCTATAGGACCACTCACATGGATTCTGTGCTCTGACTTGTTTTCTCCAGGGAGGTGACCGATTTAAGCAATGCATGATCTCCAATCTCATCTCCTTATTGGCTGGTAGTAAACACGTGTGCAAAGGCAGTCTGGGGTCCGGGATCAAAATGTGACCCTTGGAAGAGAGAGATTGACAGGCCACATGGGGAGAAGCCCCTGACCTGGGGTACACTGGCACAGCGCTCTGGCCACGGAGCTCACCAGCCACACATACATACCAGTAGGCACACACCCATCTTAAGACGAAATCACTTAACCATCAATGGCCCACTTTTCAGCAAATGAATGTTAACGCATTATCAAGTTTCCAAGCAATTATTCAAATCTTTAGGATGTGCTAGGTCTCTCTTTCTCTGTTCCTAAAGAGTGTGTTGAGTTGTTGACTGGTGACGGGAATGAGTGACCTAAGAAGCAGGGTGGAATTTATTCTCATTATGAATAACAGACTTCACGTCGGCCCTGGCATGATCTACAAGGCTTAACACACTAAAGCTAGAGATCACAAGTTACCCATGACGTGACGGAATTTGCTTTTTAATGAGTGCATTTCATCTAAACTCATGTTGTCATGTGGAGCCATGATGTCACCTAAATGTAGTTAAGCCTTAAAAGGTGCCATATTCTCCTCCTGAAATATTATTAGTATTTTACTAGGCTCCTGTATCCTATAATAGAAGGCGAAGAGAGACTCCAGGTTTCCGCACTTCCCGTTTTCCATGATAGACGTGAACTTAGCATGCTTTCAAGGAACGAGTACGATTGTATGATTATTTATAACAAAGGCAATTTTGTTCTGGGTTTTGAATGAAGGATTCAGAAAATAAAATGCAAACAATACAGAAATGTCTGAATCTTAACAAGCATAAAATTGATCTGCTTTATGTTACATGTGCTGAGTAAAAATTCATCTTGAGGAAGTACACAGAAGAGCATCCCTGACTCTCAGTGAGGACACCAACGTCCCAGTCTTGTCGTTGTTGTTTTCAATTACTGTACACTTTCCCAAGAGGGACATATTAAGCAATATAGCACATAACGTAGAAGGCAGATGCCAGTAGTTTGCCAGAAGTCAGAGAAGCCCACAGCCATCTCGCAGGTCTGTTCCAAAGCAGCTCTGAACAGGGCACTGTGCCATTTGAAGTGGGTAGGACAGCTCTAAGACCCTCCTTCAGCTTCGAGCCTGCAGAAGAGTGACCCAGATTTTCACTGCTCTAGATCTACTCAAGGGGAATCTTACTCCAACTAACCATTCTGGAGGGGAATTCCTGTGCACAACAAAATCTGCTGTGCTCCAAGTCGCCAGTGACAGCAGGAGTCATAATGTAGAACTTCCTGTGACCAGAGGGTCTAGCACACAAACTTACATGTAGTAAGTGCTTGACAAAATGTGTTTATTTAAGAATATTGCATGTTTAACAACTTGGGTGACATTATCACCCTCTTCATTCACTTTTATTTCAAATGCACCAAGAGCCCAGCAAGAGCTGATCTCTTGTTACTTAATTAGTTTTCTGAGTCTAGAAATTGAGTCATACAACAAGCTTAGAAACAGAATGCTGGGAGACAGATAAATTCAAAAGGTCTGAAAAAGATGGGCCATGGACACTTAACAGCTTTTGAGGTCTCCTGAATTCCTTTGTATCAAAGAAGCTTCATTATTTATAACTATTTGATATAAGATTATTCTGCAGATCCAAAAAGAGTGATGTTTGGAGGAAACAGAGCAATACTACCACTCATTAATTCAGATAACTAAAATCTGACCACCATGCAAAATATGTTGGTTAATTTGTTTGCCCGGCCCAACTGTAGGTGAAATTGTCTGAATCACAGTTCCCTGCATGGAAAATAGCCTTAGGCTGTTTTGTGATTAAGGATGTCCACAGATTCAACCAGCAACGAAGACCATTGGCCAAGAAGGAACCAATCAATTTCTTTCTCCTAAATTTTTTCTAGGAGATGCATTCAGATGGTGGTCGTTGCTAGCCCTGCTGGATCATGAGTGGAGGCAGGACCAGCGGCCAGCTTGGGTCACGCCCAGAAGAGCTAAGCTGAGAAATCCTCTCAAGTAAGAGCCCACCCCACTTCAAACAGAGGTTTTCATGACATCAAAATGCCTCAATGAGAAAAACACTCTCCATAGCTTCCAGTGTTCAATCCCAGAAATACAAAAACTTTTAAAAAAGAAAATCTTTCCAGCTAATGAAATGATAAAGGCCTTATAGGGGGAGAGATAAAGACAAGTTTTGAAATTCAGGGCCAAATTCAATCCAAAAATATTAAAAATCAAATTTACTTAGTGTTTCGCTTAAATAAACACATGAATGGATGGCATATGATGACCATAGGGTGTGCCAGCAATAATGATAACACCAAAGAGAATTAATTTCTAATTTTGTAGAAGCTATTTGGGTGTTTAATTTATTAGTACACGTCATCTGGCACTATAGTTCAATGGGCAACGAAAACTTCAGCGCCAAGATATTAGCCAAGAGGGTCTGGAATAGAAGTTAATAGACCCCCTCTGGCTAAATTGGAGATAGTTGGCAGTGTCATTGAAATGTGCATGTGACTTTGCAGAAGTAACTCCAGTACCAGGCACTTACAAATGTGCAAAATTCCCCAAAACTTCTACACAGGAAAAATGTCTAAGGATAGCAATAGAAAACGATGTTTAAAACTAAAAGCAGCCTTGCAAGTAATTACATGCCCACTTGCTCAGGGTGATAAATTACACTTGCCCATGCTTTTTATATTTCTTCTATGACTTATGAGATGATTATAGGTAATCTTTTTCTTTCCATTGATACTAGTAAAGTTGAGTCCAGACTGTCCATGTCAGTCTGGAATAAAACAACTTTGATTGTGTTCTGGAGCCAAAACAGGTGGCGAGAGAATGTAGCAGCTAAGACTAGGCTGAAAAATAAGGAGGGGAGGTGGGGCGGGTGGAGTAGAGAATTACTGAAGACAGGGTCAAGCCCCTGGTAGCACAGCTGTGTGAAATAAATCCCAAGTATGATCAAAATTGCAACTGACAACCTGAAGACAAGTGGAGGTTCCAGGAGACAGACAGCTCATTGAGAAAGCTTGGCACCCACTAATTTAGCCAGAGCATCATGCAAGGAAAATAGAATGCAGATGGGGTGAAAAGCAATGGAGACGTGGTAAGAGAAGGGATTGTAAACATCAAGTCCATCAGGTGAACTTCAAGGCACTGTGGGGGGCATGAGGCTGTGTCTGATGGGTTCAGAACTGGTCAAGCCAGGTTCCCACCATCCTCAGCATAAACATGACTTTCCCCTGTAGCCACGCAGTTCACAAAGCCAGTGACCTTCTTTTCATCCCTTTCCCAGGTAAATTGCTATTTGCTCCAAGACTACCCTTTAACCTAGTCCTCTTAGTCCAAAGGTCTTTGGTGACCATGTGCTCTTTCCTAGTGACCATGGTGCAATCAGCCTTCCAAGCAAAAGATCATTTTTCACAAATCATGCACATATGAATTCTGTTGGTATTTCTCTCACAATTCACCATTATTTTTGGAGGAGGGAGTCTCCTCATTGCTAGGACCTCTACCTTAGTCATACCTTGATTTTGTCTAGCTTTGGATGGCAAAACCATATCTCCAGTGTCTATTATTTTTAACATAAAGTTATTCCAATGACTTTGCAAGAGTTTGCTTTTTTTCCTTTTAGAATCTTAAAATTTAAAGCGTTGTTTGTGGACAGCTCAAGCAACTTCCCTCTCCTGTAGGAAATCTTGATCAATAAGACTCAATCTTATTGTCCATTGTGGGAAAGGTCCTGCTAGAATGATCCTTTATACTATTGATTCATGAATAGTTCTATTTTTCTGTACTTTTATTGTTAAAGAAACACACAGAGCATCTGTTCTTCATGACAGTGTTACACTGATGTAAATATGGTAGTCATTTCTTTAATTGATCTTCTCTTCTACAGGTTAAGTTATCCTGGACCCTTTTCTCATTTAACTTACAAGATAATTTCTATAATCTTCACCATCCTAGCCATCCTCTTCTGCACACAATCCTTTCTGCCAATGATCCTCTTCAGGTGTGGCTCCCAGGCAAAATATCCTGGGATAGTCCAAGCAATACTGAGACCCAGGGGACTGTAATGTCACTCAAACTAGATATTTTGTTAAATCTATGCAGGCTAAGATCTTGCTGGCTTTTTAATAGCTACATTATACTCTTGTCTCATAGGGAGTATGTCATCAACTAAAACCTACCCCTTTTTTTCTACATGATCAATACTTATTATTTTCCATCTTCTGAAGATAGCTGTGTAGATAAAGAAGGATTATGACTGAATATTCAAATATGACCCAAAATGCAAAATCAATAGATGAACCCACGCTGAACCCCAAAATTGAATGAATGGCAGTCATTCTTTACTAAATAAAGCTAGACATCATTTGTTTGACTTACTTCCATCTCACTGGAGCAAGGCTACTCCAGGGGTTGGGAGAGAAGGAACATGGAGTGAACACACTGCAGGTGGTGGGGATGTATCTGACAAATGGCAAGATCGCCAGTTGGAGAGAGAGAATTAAAATCATAAGGATTAGTAGGAAATATCCAGAACCATAAACTTGCACAAAATCACAGGGGGATGTCTTAAAAAACATAAAGAGATACTTTGTCCTTATTTAGTGGGCATTGGGAAGAATTTAATATTTGAGCATGTCGGTGGCATATGATAAACAGTTAATATTCATATAGTAAACAGATATAATAAAGTAATTCTTGCGGATATCATCTCACTTAATTAGAACCCTGCTCTTGAGAGAGTGGTCCAATGGTGACAGGAAAGATGGAGTCAGAACAGATACAGGAAGAATCCAGAGCAAGGCCATCTGAGCTAATGTGATTTTCAGCAAAGACTTTCACCAGAAGAGTCATGGCTAGCATAAAGAAAAAGGAAGCCAAGATACGACTGACAGTGAAGTAGCTGGATATGGTGACTGGATGTGGGAAGCAACAAAGTAAAAGAAATCAGTCATGACCACACAATTTTAATCATAATAATTAGGAGAATGGTAGTTCTCTTAGCAACAATAGAGGGAAAAAACAGCAAGAGAAGCTGAGACATTTCTGTGGTGTTGGAAACTGATGTTTTGGGATATTATTAAGGTGACTGTGTCTCTGGGACATCTAGATAAAAGGTCCCAGTGCACAGCTGTAAATGTATGTGTGGGGATTGGAGTCCTACTGACATTAGAGATGTTGAAGACATGGACTATCTAGATGAAGTTTTAGAAATAAATGAGAATTTCAAAGGAGAAATAGTGAAAAAGAGGAGCAGAGGGTATTAAGAAAAATTGGCAAAAGAAGTAAGAGCACCTGATGGTGCAGCAAGAGAGGAAGGGAAGTCCTATTGAGTTGTCATCCTTTAAAGGCAATGCAGGAGGGAAATGGGGCTGAGTATGTGAGTCAGCAGGGGGGCTGGATGCTGCAGAGAGTCTGAAAATGACACAGCTTCTAGGACAGGCCCCGGTGTGGTCCAGCTAAGCACACTGCGCGGGCTCTCCAGAAGAAGCTGGAATCTGCCATTTGACTTCTCCCAGCACGAGGAGGACAGGCCCATATACTGGTGCTGGAAGGAAACTTACTGGAGACACAGGACGCTGGTCGGGTTCAGAGAGGCAGTTAGCATTATGCAGAATTAAGTGTACTGCTGAAGAGTCTAAGGAGAAGTGATACTGAGATATTGGAGTCACGCGCTGGGTAGCCATCTACCAGGGGTTAGGAAACTCTTTGTCATTAGGATGTAATGCAAGGGATTCTGCTCCCTGGGGGACAGTGGCCATAACAAGGCAGGGTCCAAATACTAGAGGACATAGGATTCTAGGCAAACTCTAAAACACAGACACTAGGACAAGAAGAAAAAAAAAGAGACAGAAATTGGGTAATAAGTATTAGAATTTTGCACAAAGTCAAGGCTAAAAGAACAGCACGAATGACTAGTTGCTTAGAGTCAGAGAATTGGGCTGTAGATCCCGAAACTTCCGCCTGAGGTTACAATGGTTTCTGGAATCTGGGGCAATTTCAAACTTGCAGAGGCTTCCAGTGGCCACGCTATGAAGACCTTTCAATTTCAGAGAATGAAATTTGACTATAAGAATGCTTAAGAATGTCTTGAGGAATAATAGCTTCAACCAGGATATGAATGGTAGCTGGTGTGAAAGGCAAGTAGCAAGGCATCAATTAATGAGTGAGTAAGAAAGGATGTTGTGCATGGAGACAGCTAACTGATGGAACTTTGCACCAAAAGAGAGAAAGAGGGAGAGAGAGAGACAGACAGACAGAGGTAGTAAGGTCCAGAGAAACTTTTCTTTTGTATCTCTAGGTGATGGAAATAAAAGCATCTGTAAGCAGATAAAAGGAGCCAATGGAAAGAGGAACCATTCATAAACTTATAAGATCAAAAAGCAGGAGAGAAGGCTGTCCGTCACACAAAGAGTGGATATGCCAACAGCACATTTGAAGTTGCAGCCTCTCAGAAGGGGCCCAGGGCAGTGAGAGCACTGGTCTAAGAGTCCAAAGGCCCACATGTCAGTCCTGAGTCTGCCCCCAGTCCACCATCCAAACCTGGACCAGTGCTTCTTCTCTCTGAGCCCCGTTTACTCAGGAACGAGGGAGGTGGCCTGGATCCTTCAAGCTCATAACTGATCAGGAACAGGTGGGACACAGAGATGTGGAGAAGGACAAAGGGAAGGAAGCTCTGAGCAGCCTCAGCGTTCTCAGGAAATTAGGAAGCAGCATAACCTGATGATGGTGATGGGGGGAGGGCATTGCACGGGGTACAGGAAGAGAACGAGAATCGGCTGAGGGGCTGCCAGGGGCCAGCGAGGCCAGGAGAGGCTGCTCAGCACAGCGGCCAAAACGTTGGCCATCAGGCCAGCTCTGAATTCTGGCTCAGCCACTTCTAGGTTATGAGAGCGCAGACCAACTGCTTAATCCCTCTAAACCTACTTTCCCTTGGTTAAATGAGGCTACTTGTTCCCTTATGATTAGTATAAGAAAGTAAGGAATTAATGAAGGAATTCAATAAGATAACATACCATACGTGGTGTAGTACCTATTATATTGCCAAGCCTTTGTGTTCAAACAAGCTCAATACAGTTGAAATAAATATGAGGATGCAGCTGAAGGTGCATGAGAGAAACTCACAGTGACCTCCAACCACGAGAGTTTCATAACTTTGCCTTGTACTGTCCTCTTGAAGTGAGAGTACTTAGAGCAGTTAGTGAATAGGATTCATCGAAAGGTGGAAGCAGAGGAGGCAGTTAGGGTTTTTGGAGGGCAGATGGATGTGTGACCGAAGGACTGACCAACAGGCAGAGAAGGAAAAGGGAAGGACCATTTGACTGGGAAACCAAGGAGGAAGTTCACAATTCAAGGGGCCAAAGGCCTCAGGAGGGGTGCGTCTCCAGTTTAAAAGACCACAGGAAGCCTGAACTTTGGAAGATGTGGTCGAAAAGGAAACACAAAGGGTAAAGAATCAGAAGGGGTCGTAGGGAGAAGTCCAAAAAAAAAAAAAAAAAAAAAAAAAAGACTAGACAAAGGAAAATGCAAAGAAAATTTCTGGAATGATAGATGATTTAAAAAAAAAACAACTCTTTCTCTGGCCAATAGATTTTCTTGTATGATGTTTCATACTTTTAAAATATTCTACCATTAATACTTTAAAATATTCTACAACCTATAATGTATTATTAGTTAAATCAAAATACTGAATCAAGATGAAGTAGTAATAAAACACAAACAGAGGCATTAGAGAGGAAGTGGCTTGGCCCCAGGAGTCTACCTTTTGAAGAGGAGGGCAAGCAAGTTCCAAGGAGACACAGAGGCCCTTACCCGGTACTGGGCATGTTTGCCTTCTTCATGAATTTGAAGAGGCGCTCACAAGTATTTTTAGTGCTGGTGATAGGATAACCATATAACCAAGCCTGGTGCAAACCACCTCTAGGTTCATTAGCAAATGCCTTAATTATCATAACTTACAGAGCACTTACTCAGGCGCCAGGCACCACTCAACACTATTTTATTTAATCCCCACCATAAGACCCTAGGAGAAAGGGACTGTGATTTTGCACATTTTACAGATGAACCGAAGCACAGAGATACAGCGTCACTTGCCTGAAGTCACTGAGCCAGGCGCTGGCAGAGCCAAGATTGACGTCCCAGCACATGCGTTTAACTGTCAGATTATAGAGAAACTGCAAAATAGAGGCAAATTCTCTGCAAATAGTTTTATGTTCTTCATTCAAAAGAAAATGCATGAATCATAATTTTTTTCTCTTAACATTTCCCTTTGTGCAATTCCACAACCCATCTTTCTTTGCATAACTTCCGATACTCACTTGTGGTTTTAGAATCTTCTCTGGAAGAATGTATTTGGGGGTCCAAGGAGGACAAATTAAAATAAAATAGTAACTTCAAACTGTTGAACAAAGTTGTCCAAAATCTCAGTCTTTCAAGACAGCAAATTTTGACAAACTTAACAATAAAGTCCTAAAAATGTAATTGTGGCTCGGTAACACTATTAAATATGTATACTGTGGTCTTTTTGACAATTGCATTAATCCCTTTACAAAGCCTTCAGAAGTTCCGTCACAGAAGCATGGATGCTGTTTTGATCTATTTATTACTCTTAAGTGTTCAGAGAACTGTCCTTATTTTCTAATTAACACTTTTTAAGATAAAAAGCCATGTATTAAATCAATCTGAATGATGGTTGTTTGTGAATCCCACAAGATAAGGCAATTTGCATGTTCACTTTGTACTTACAAACCAAATCTGCACATCTCCAAAGCAGCCCCTTATAATGTAAACCTTTTGTGAGTATTTGTAACTTGAAAGAAAGTTTGGCCTACTACAGAAGCAGTGCCAATTATCTAAAGGGCTTCGTTACCGAACATGATTAAGACACAAAGATGATGGGTGGTTATTTCATATTGTTTGCTATGGAATTTGAGGAAACAACGTTTCAAACATCTAGGATTATGGATTATTCCCTTTTTATGGGGAATGAAAACAACTCATTTCCCTCAATGGTTAACCGCGTTCGAAAGTAGCCAGTTGCCACTCACTTGGGGTAAAATCCCTTTGATATGAATTAAATCGCTTGCTGATGAAATGCACCTTTCAGCGACCTGTTGGAGTTTCAGCTGATGCCGTAGAATACTTTGTGATGTGAATTCCAGCATCAGTGCTAAATCACAGTGGTGATTTACTAGTGGATTTTCAGTCCTGAAGAGTCAGCACTGGAAGATGTTTACCAAATTAGACTTTCACGAACAATAGCTGCTCTCATTAAACAGCGGCCTTTGTTGCCGGCACAGGCTATGGTTTCCACATGGTTATCGTGCAGTGTGTTCACACTCGGGGCTCTCATCAGATAGGGTTTCTTTGCTTTTGCAGGATCTGTCTTCGTTGAGCTTTACGTGCTCAATCAACTTTGAAACCATGTGTAAAAGCCCCAGTCTTCACAATTCCAAAAAGCATCCTTTATCTTTTCTAAACAGTTCAACCTGTGCTTTCCCTTTGCCAAATAAGTCAAGAAACCAGAAAGACCATGTTGGCTAGTGAAAATGGTATCAGATTTTTCTTTTTTTCCTAAGGAAAATAAAAACCAATGCCCTACATCGGTCGACCTCTCTTGAATGGCTCTGTGAAAAAATAAGATACGAAGAAAACTACTGGGGCACTGGGTTCTGAGATGGTGAGAATATAATGCTGACTTTTCCTAGGAAAAAGCAGGGGATGTTTTTTCTTTATTCCACAAGTGTTTATTGACTATCCACCTGTATCAGGTGTTGCTACACTATTATAGGCACTGTAGGTAAAAATGTAAACATAAAATCCTTGTCTTCATGGGGCTTACTTTCTACAAAAAAGACAAGCATTAAACAAATGACTCAATAAATATACAAAATGTCAGCTCAGAGTTCCTATAGCTGCTAGATATGTCCACTAAAATTCAACTGCTTTAAACTTCAGCAAGAGTGAAGAAACCAAGGCTTGCTTATCTCAAGAGCAATCGGAACTTACTTTAACAAGAAGGAGCTTCTTTTATAATACATCCTTACATAGCAACTGCTCCTTAGGAGCCCAGGCACACAGACTTCATATTTTAGGTTCAATTATAAATTCTACCTAAGCATCATAGCACTTCCCAGCACTTTATATTCTGAATCAGTACTGGAACGATCAGAAGGCGCATCATTGCTGACTATTTTGGGCAAGTTTAGTTGTGATCCGGTCCATAGCAAAAGCAACTAGACAGTCTCTTTTGAGGTCTCATCTATCACTATTATTAGATGATTAACAAAATTATACCTTTTTCTTTACTATGTCATGATTATAATGAGACTAAATATGGACAAATAAAACATATTAGCAAGTAAAATCCTAAGGCAGTGGATCTCAGCCTTTGGCTTTTTTTCCCCTGAAAAAACACGTGGCAAATGACATTCACACGTGGAACATCGTTTCATGGACGTTTAAGGATTGATATGGTCCCAGAGACATTAGTTAAATGTACACCTTCCCATTCACTCAAGAATGCAAACGGGACTATCAGTGAGCCAAAATGAAATTATTATAGGAATAGCTCTGAATCCTCCACTCTGATTTATTTTTCAGTAAGTCAGTTGAAAACAATTATTAACCACAAACTATTGGTGAATCATCTCCCAAAGCATCACAACAAGTGTGCGTGCCACAATGGTGCCTTTAGGGCCCCTGACCTAGATAGACTAAATTCTTCGGAAGCTAGGTAATCGGATGTGACATGAATTTTTAGAAATTCATTATGTAGCTAAATACCAATAACCAAAGCCAACCAGTGCCATAATTTAAGCACTTAATTTGCTTTATTACTGTCATTTTCTCCTACCTGGCTTCCTTTCTCTCTTCTGTATGAAGGGCTTGATGGTAGAGGGGGGCGGGGGAGCTGGTTAGCCCTCCCTAGAGCAGGTACTTCCTTTCCCTGGCAGGCTTCATGTCTTTCAGACCACCAGTGACAAGGTGTTGATATGTGGAAGTAGTTACCTCAGGCTGGCTGTTCCTGCAGCCGGGCTGGGAGCAGTCACTTCAAGGGAAAGCTCTGCAGCCCCTGCCAGCCCCTCTGGTCCACAGATGTCTCAGGAGGCAGCCCCAGCCTTTCTCGGTTGCAGCCGTGGGATTTGCAAATGGTCAGCGCACCGGCGTTGTAACTGACTTCAAGGTGGACTTTTACAAAAGGTAAGATACTTTTTGGCTTCAGAAAAGTGTTTTTTAATATTGGTTACACTCCAAAAAAAAAAAAAAACTTTTAGAGAGGAATTCCTTCCTTTTCGATTCAAGTGGGAACATTTTGTTCTTTCTGTGAATGAATCCTTTGCTTACTTTGGGGTAAATGTGGTTGTACATGTCCTAAGTTTAACTATAAATCCTTCTGAAAATGCAAACTGAAAGCACACTTTCCTTCTCATTAAATTCCGTTTTACCAAAAGAAAGATCTAAGTGTAACTGTAACAGGATCTAAGCAGAGCTGTAAACCAGAAGTCCAGGACTGCCTTGTAAACAGTACGACACAAGAGCACTGGGGAGGGTCTGTCTCTCCATTCTGACTTGGTAAGAAATTGCCGTGTGATGGTGAATCTATATACATTAGGTTAGTTGCTTAAACCTGAATAGCTTGACTGCGTAGTCTTGTGGGAGTTTTTTTTTTAATTGTCATGAGACCAGAAACATGTTCGATAGAAAATGAAATCATTGGATATGATTTCTATAGAATAATGTGACTGCTCTTCAATAGACAGCATTGTTGGAGCTTTAGTTTTGCACATTTTACTGAAAAAATGAAAGCTTTCTAGAACTGGGTGCCCATGGTTACTAAGAAAAGCCTTGGCTTAAAGGCCAAATTTTAAAATTTAACAAGGGGAAAGGAAGTATGAAAGAAGAAAAAAGGGAGAAGGAAAAGAAAAGAAGAGAATATAAGACATAGACTGGAGAGAAGCAAAAACCGAACAAGAAGAGAAGGCAGGATGGGAGGGAGAGAGAACGCAGGGAGGAGTAGGAGGAAATACAGACGTTAGGTGCACGGACAGCACAGTGCCTGAAACACACAACTTTCAGAGCGGATCAGCAACATGCTAGAGAGAGAGCTCAGGTGTTTGTGTAATTGTGATACACTGGGAAAATTCACACTGTTAAGTGAGCCTCAAATTCTCACTTCTACCTGCGTGATAAAGAAACCCGCTGTTAGTCTGTTGGGCTATCATCAAAAAGATGCCAAAACGAGGGCATGAAATGGAAGACTTGAGAGCCTTCCATCACGTACGCCTCTAGTATTGAATTAGAATTTGTACAATTATATCTTATATGCTATTGATAGGGCATGTTGGTTGTAGGTTTGGATTGAATAATATCTAGAGCATACCACTACTTTTTGAGAAAATTACTTTTAAAACATGATAAGGATTCAGAGTTAGTTTTTTCCCTAGAGAAATAGTTGAAAGGTTAAATATTCAAATCCAGTTCACCATCCTAGTGATTAGAAGTCAGCAGAATCCTGAGATAACGATGCAGAACTTTAAAGAGGGAACCCACTTGCATGAAGGCTGGGATACAGGTCTTGGAAAGAAAAGCCTAGGATCCTGCAAAAGACATAAAACTAAAGAAGATATTTGATACCCTTTTACCATGCAGATGTAAAACAACAAACCCAACAGCCGTGTTTCAGATTAACTATATTACAGGAGCCTTTGCATCATGAAATTACTACTTACAAAAGGACACGCCGTATCTGAACGTCTGCAAGAGAAAATCATCCTATTAATTATAAACTTGCTCTGTACTGAAAACCTTTGGCTCCACTGTAACTGTTTTTGTTAATGGAGAAAGCATTAGAGAAACCTTTCCCTCTCCATAATATTAGTCTGTACTCACCACATGGTTTGAAATTAAGATTTCTAAGATCCTTGCCTAACACGTATACACGTTTCTATTTCTACAAGTATAAATTATTTCTTCTTTTGGATCTCCACTCATCAGTCTTGAAGTGGAGAAAATATAGAAAATGTATGTATTATGGGTTTGCTTGTCTGCACTCTATTATAAAGCAATCCTTGCCCACATTTAAAGATGTATTTAGAGCGAATTTAGATATAAACAGACTCATATGCACTCACATACATAAAGGAAGAAAGGAAAAAGGAGGAAATGTGAGATTTCCTTTCTAATTTTTTTCTACGAAGCACCACTTCTTACATGTATGTTCAGAGCATTCTTTCTGAAATAGGATGTTTGTTCTCTCTCACCAGTGTAAGAGCAAATGATGCTGCATTTAGAGTATTTGTGAATTTTTTCTTGGTGTTCGTTCCTGCTTAACCACAGAGTTACAGTAGTAACAATATGTTGGCTGCTCTCACTGTCCAAACACAGTTAAGTCCAAATGCTCAAACGAAGCATACCTTTGAGACCGAGGTGACTGCTGTTTTATGAGGGGGCACCTGTCCAGGCTTCAGGGGTGGAAAGGAGGCTGAAGAGGAAGGGATCCTTTACTTTTTTCAGTCTGGTTTGTTAATACATCTTTGCACAATTTATTCACTTCTCACATTGAAATGCACAGTGTGAATCCTCTGAGGGCTAAGTGGTGCCATTACTCTTTTGTGGTAAGTTATTGTTACGCATTTATACAAGTTTTGCCAAAAATTCCCCATTACGCCTTCTTCACTAAATAACAACAAACTGCGAGGGTTAGTTCTGCATCAGTACTTCAATTTCCTCATGAAAAACTGGCCTTCTTTCTTTTTGGTTTGTGAGCACCCAGGCCAATATCACTCAAGTCTTTTATACAAGAGGAAAGAAAGGCGACTTGAGCAGTCATCTGGCTTTGCCTGTTAGTCTGGATACCATTCTGATCTGTAGAACTCAGACTACAGGCATCGCTTCCTTGTGTCACTGTAAATGGCAGAATGAGGCAACTGAATGTGTCCATCTCCTGGTTCTAGCTCCTTGCCAAATCTACTCTGAGATTTAGCCAAACATCCTCACCAGCCTATAGAATGACATGCACCCTGGCTAAGACAATCCTTACTCTCCCTTTGAGACTTAACTCTCTTTGACCTGTGCAGAAATCACAGCTGGCTAACGTACATAGCAAGTATTTCTCTTTGCATGTCAAAGACTGCTGTGTTCCCCGTTGCTTCTGTGAAGGGCATCAGTACACTAGCACCCCAAGGACTTCCCCGGGGTGGGTTACAAAAGCATGGCCACAGCCAGCGTCGTGCCCTAATCCTGAATGGGAGTGTCATATCTCTCGAACAGGTGCTGGGACCAAAGACCGAGACCAGCTATAACTCTATCGGCGTTTTGCATGAGATAATAAGAATTTTAGGCAGGTTTGATGGCAATGTTGAGATTCACTGAATTGACAAATGTCGAAGACGTGGGGAAAGTAACTGAGTGGTTTCCACGTTGATCTGTCATCAGTGGAGCTGTAGATCAGATGGCGACGTGATCATTTTTAGCGCAGCCCTTGTCATCCTCCGCTCAGACGCACCAAATGAAGCGCCCATTTGCTGACGAGAAATGCACAGTTGAGGTCGACTGATGATGCAGTGCAAAGAAGCCTGTTCTGTTCCTCTGCTCACGGATAAGCCATGCCAACCTTCACCTTTAAATAGCTCTGTATTTAATTATGCGATATTTAGAAATAAATTTCAGTCACAGCTCACTAATAACTTGTTCACCCCTAAGAGAGAGGAAAAAAAGATTTAGCAATCAGTAACTCTCAAAAAAAAAAAAAAAAAAAAAAAAGGACAACTCAGTACCAGGTTGCAATGTAACGTACAGCCTAAATGAAGGGAAAATCATCGTAAATTAAAATCATTATAACATAAATACACTGAACATTTTTAAAAGGTGATACTACTTTTCTGTTTTAGCATAAACCCTTAGGAAGTAATGGCTTAACTTAAGCAAACAGGGAAAAAAATTGAACCCTAAGAAGGTACAGTAGCTACTTTCTTGAAAACAAAACAATCTTTTCGTTCCTGCCATTTGTCTGAATTCTTCCTCCGGGCAAGCTGGACAGCTGCACTAGTGGTTTTTTAGTCATGGGTTGTAAGTCCCACCTGGCTAGATTTGTTTAGCAGACAGCTGGCAGAATTAAATAAAAAGAATGGGACACAAAATGCTTCCCCCAAAAAAGCTGAGAGAATACTTTTTGGATGTTTTAGCCTTTTGGAGGTTTGCAGCTTTCTACTTTTTTTCTTGCAATATTCATGTACATGAATATATCTCATAGATATTTTCCCTCAGTGATAACACCCCGGCTGAGGTCAAAATGCTGCATGAATGTAAACATCAAGTAAGCATATCTTGAACAACTTTTTTTTTTTAATTTAAAAAGACCAATTTGCAGTTTATCAGTCCCCCAGAATAACATCAGTTTTAAATTAGCATTTTTTAAAAATTTCTACATTTTCTTTGTTATTTTTAAAAGCCAATAAAATATGTTTTCTTCATCTGGAATGGTCTTTCTAGCTTTCAGATAAGAAGGGGTCTAACTTGTGGGAATGGCATCCTTCTGCATCTGTTTCTCTCACAAACCTATCAAATATCTAATTTTTGGCATGACTGCTGGCTCCGACAGGGGGATGACATAAACCAGCTTTGTGGTTACATGTTTCACTTTTAATCTCATGGAAATAAAATTCAGCACTGAAATGTCCCTCTACATGTGACAATTTGGGACTCTTTTCCAAAACCCAGGCAGAGGGGCGTTAACCTGGTTAAGCTTAACACACAGCATATGCAGAAGTATCATGCATCTTTATGCTAAAAGGCATCGGGCAACCCTGCCTCTCATGGAGCTTGGTTCCCATCAGAAGCATGAACTACAAACAGCGGGAACCGAAAAGACTCAGTGGCAGCGAGTTACCAGAGAACTACCGAAAACGCGAACCAGAATCAGGAAATGAAGTAGCTCACTTGAATAACCACACATCTTTCTGTGTGTTTTGTCTCTTTCCATAAATGCGGCAGGACTAGTGGAATATTTCAACCATCATGGGTTTGCTACTTAGCACGGGGAGAATCCAGCTTTACCCTAAACATAGTAAATATAGTATGGAAGGCTCAAAAAAACCAAAATGGTTTGGACATGATCCTGATTGGAGAAACTCCATGAAAATAGATTCCAACTGCTTATAAATGAGCAAGGGGGAGGGGGGTGTATGCTGGTTTTAAAGACATCATCTCAGAGAGACATTAATGCCGATAGTCCAGCTTGCACCTATAGGATGACAATGATCCGCTGATACACCAAACGTAAAACCACTCAGAGGTTCAAATCCATTTATACAGCACATGAAAGTGTCCTGAACATCAAGGGCCAGGCTCAGAAACAAACTCTAAATCATTACCTAATACTTGCTTTCCAGAGCAAAAGCCTGGCTTGGCCCCTCTCCACCCAGCCTATATGTCTCTCTGCGCGACGTAGACTTTGCGGAGCCAGGCACGATCTGTTCAGTGCAGAGGCCTGATGCTCCCTAAGCACTGATATCGATATCATACATTTCTAATGCAAGGGAGGTCTGGGCAGGCTTAATCCCCCGGGCACAAAGAAACTGAGCGTGCTCTCTAGGGAGGCTACTGGCAAAAAGCAAAAGACAGTGTTATTGTATGTGCTTTCAGATGGCTAGCAAAATGGGTCCCATCAAAGACTAAGGAAACAGGCATGGTGAGAAGGGAGGAGTGAGGTCACTCTAGGCTTCTGCCTGACCCTTAAAGACAATCCAATCTTGGCTGTCATCTGACAGTGTTCTATTTAGTTTGATAGATACAATTACATCTATCTAGCCAGATAATTGCAGTGCTGTGCATCCTCCGTGTATCAGTGGCTTAGCAGAATTAAAAGCTATAAAATCCTTTTGTGCGTGCTAGGGGGATTTCCTTTTCTTCCCTAACACAGATTTCCTCTTGCCCTCTCCCCCTGCTCAAGAGAAAGAAAAGGGAAAGGATCCCCTGTAAATTATAGATTCTGGTTCTGAATTATTTCCTACACATTACATAGGAATCTATCAAGTCTGTCCTGGATCAACTTGCATCTCCACTAACTTTTTAACTACAGAAAATTGGTTCTTGTTTACTCCTCTCAGTAAGGAGAATCATGATGAATTTTAATAGGATAACCCCCTACTGTTAGAAAAATCTCCCTCCTTTGGCTATGGGAGCTTTGAAATTCTTAAATCAGAAATAAGCCTGTATTTTTTTTTTAATATTTTTAGACAAAAATAAAAGATCTCTACAAGTTTCAAGCTCAGCCTTAATAATTGCTCAACAGCCATATTTTTCCTGATTTCATCCCCTCAATGAGCAGTACATTATTCTGATACTTTGTTAAGAGACCCTTTAATTGCAAATTGACCTTCAGTTTTTAACAGAATCACCCACCACCAGCAATATTTCATTTCTGGATGAAAATTAATACTGCCCCTTACTATTTTAGCTCACACAGACATGGAATTGGGGGTGATGCAGACTGCTTAGTAAAATGAATTTCCTGGGAGGGGAAAAAAAAAGAGTAATTCTCTAAATGTTTATTCTGTTCATTGAAATCTCTGAGAGAAAGAGTGTATAATTTGAGATAGAGGTAAACATATTGCTATGGGAATACCACAGTTTAGATCCCATAATTATTATTCAAGATATCATAATATCTCACATTTAGCAGCAAAAAATGTACTGTATTATTTTCTGGTCAAAAGGTATTACTTATTCTTGAGAAGATTTTTTTTTTTTAATTTCTAGAGTTAAATTTATAATATAATAGAAGATTACTAATTTCTTCCAACACCTAGAGTTTCAAGTCACAAATTTTACTAATTGATTAAATGTGTGTTTTCTGCACTCAAGAACCCAAAGAAACCTGCAGATTCTGTATATTTGCCCAAGGATCACTTTTCTGGTGATGAAATGTAACCAGCTTCTTTGTGATCGCTGGGTGCCAGGAACAGTGTACTGCAATGTGTAGAGGGGGGAATGAAGTCTAGCTCATCTGAAGGAGACTAGAGGGGAATTTTATATCAGCAGAATGCAATTATCCAAGTTGGACTCGTTCCAGGACACCAAAAGCGAACTCTAAAGGTGGGTAAATTGAAAAGCATTGTTTCTCAATTGCAGGACGAGCAACCACATTGCTGACAAGACTGGTGCTTGTTGTTTGTTTGTCTTCACTCTGCAAACACTGCTGGCCAAGTGCTGGCCGCTGTCATAGGAAATGGAGAGTGTAGACTATCTGACCAGAATTGGGGGCATCAGATCTACTAACAGGCACCCTGCACTCTTCAGCAATCTAAAAAGTGAAAGGAGGTATTTTTAGAATCTCTTTCAAGATAGGATGCATTTGTTGACAGATATTCAGGGGATGCATTTGTTGACCAGATATTCAGGAAGACTGTTTCCCAGCCCCTCTTGCATCTAAGTAGGACCACGTGACTGGGTTCTGGCCAGTGGAACACGGGCATAATTACATTCTCCACTCCTAGCCAGGCCATAAAACATCACACTTGCACTCTCTTTCTCCCTCTCTCTCTCTCTGTCTCTCTCTCACACACAAACACACAGACACACTTATTCATATGGAAGTGAATTATCAGAAGTGATGGTGGATTAAAGGTGTTCAAATCCCTGAGTCCCCAGGTCCCAGCTTTGAGAACAGCTGTCTGGAAGAGTCACTCAAGCTACATCAGACTATGCCATGAACAAGAGAGAAACTGTTATTGTGCTAAGATTTGGGAGTTTTTGTTACAGCAACTAGAGATATCTTGACTGATCTAATGTCCATGGCATACCTGGAATTCCTTTGAATTCCAGAACTGAGAAAGTTGAAAAGTCACTCCATAAAGCAAAGAAGTGATCAGATGTACATCTTTTATTATTTGCCTGTGAGAGTGCAGAATTTATACCAGTGTTTTGAGGGGGAGGATAGGCAAAATATATTAAGCAGTAAGAACTTGACATAATTCTTCTGATTTGACCTAGTAATTCCACTGTTAAAATCTATTCTTGAGGAAAAATCAAAATTAGTGGCCAATATTTTTGTTCCTCAGAACACTGGTTGTGATATAAACATATTATATAGTATTAATGTCAACAAAAAAAGGATAGTTAATAAGCTTTGGTTACACCTCTATTAGGAAATATGAAGAAGTCAATAATTGTATATCCAGTGAACATTTTAGTCAGTGATTTATTCAATAAGCTAATGTTTAATGAGCACCTATTATGTGCTAGGACTTATCCTAGATGCTGAGGACATAACAAGGAACAGTGCCCCAAAAGTGCCCTGCTCTTATGATGTGAGTATTTTTGGTGGGTAAGACAAACAGCAAACTATCAATCAATTATCAATCAATGAATCAAAATGTAAAATAACTGACATGAGTAACAAACTAGGAAAATATTCCACTGAGAGTTTTTAAGTAAAAAACTCAAACATGCAGGAACTATGTAAACAGCATACACACAGGCACACTGACACACACATACAGACTTTTAGAAAAAGTAGTCTAGAGAGAAAAATAGTAAAATTCTAACACATGCATATGCAATTTTTCTAATCATGAGCAACTTAAAGTTCATGACACATATAAATTAGTTGCATGGCTGCTGTATGAACTTGAAAAATTATGTGTAAACAGCACTGGTGTGGGGGGATCCATTTACATAGAGTACAAATGTGATCGGGCAGCTAACCAGCAGCCACTTCTCAAAATGACTTTATTGTTACCAGTCAGGTCACACTCTGCAAAGTGATTTAAATTATTTAAAAGAAAACACTCTTTCTTTTCAAAAAATTTCTTGAGAAGAAAAGAAAGGGCAATGGGTTTGGATAGAAACTGGCAGCTCGTGCTGAGAACGGCAGTAGAAAGAAAGCTGCATGTCTAGAACAGTAGCGAGTGATGTTGCTCGTAGAAACTGGGGGTCTGATGAACAGGTTCATGTTTCCCCTACCCAGGAAGTAACACCAAGTAATTCATTAAACTTCTTCAGCTTATGCTCCAGAGAATGCAAAAACTACTCATCAAGTGAAAAATTAAAGAAAAGGTAAAATGCTCTGAAATGGACTCTTGATTTTTTCCATTTTGGCCATCGTGGGATGGGTTCATAGTCAATTTTTCAAGTGCTCAGTGTGTCCACTCCCAAGTGTTGAGTGTCTACTGTACGCTGCACTGTCAACAGTGTTTATTTCTTGGCTGGGGAATTTAGGATTATTTTTGTTTTAGTCTCTTCATACATGTTTGCTTTCTTAAAAAATTTTCCTTAAGGAGAGTATGGTTTGCTTTGAAAATTAAATAAAAACAAAAATAAATATGCACATACATATATACATCAACACAAAAGCGTACTGCTGTCTCTTTGCTCATTAGGATTGCAAATGAGAGTATTTTAGCCACGACTGAGATGCCCACTTCCACTGTGACACCACGCTGCACCTGCCTGGGTAGTGATACCATCTACAGTTTCAAGTGGTTAAGCCATATGATCCCAGTAGGCCATCCCTCGGCAGGTGAGCTTAGGTAATGTCTTTAGGTTCCACGCCACGCCCCTTAAATACATGTAAATCACAAAGATGCCATGGTCCCTGAAAGGACCCCCTAATCTCAACAAAATCTATCCACACTCACCCATTCATCATTTATTGAAGACCCACACCTTTAAATGGAGTCTCTAGAGCAGACAGCATTTCAGAAGTAGCATATTTCTGCAGAGATCAAAAGGAGGGCTTGTTCTTAACTAATCTCAACAAAAAATCTCCGAGCCTTATGCTCACAGGCAGGAGGGTCTGCAGTCCTGGACGTATCCCACCAGAACTAACTCTGTTGGCAACAGCAAAGAGCTCTGAATCAGAGGGTTGGAAGGAATCTAAGTCAGACATCTAGTCCATCACCCTGCCTCCAGGCAATTTTCCAGGCAGATGGGTATTTATCCTGTTCTTAAAGCTCTCCACTGATCTGAGGGAAAAAGACAAGGGTATTTATATCCATGATGTTTTCTTACCAAATGTGTAATATTTGCCACCTACACCATCTGCAGTAGTTCAGAATGTAGTAAGACTGCAAGTTAAACTCATTGATCTCAGGAAAGATAATGAAATAAAAATATTTTGTATTATATAATATAATATTCCTCAAAGCATTTGATGAAGAATTTTAATGGCATCAGTAGTTTAGGGTAAAGAATGAAGCCTCCGCTGGGCAATTGACAGTCACTACAATTTTCAGAATGCAGAAAGGAAAATCTCAGTTGTTGCTCTTGGCATGGGTCTGTACAAGTTAAGATCAAGGTCATAGCCTTCCTCTCTGGGCAGGTCCTTTAGCTGTGTTTTGTTCCATGGCTTTTAACCACAGCTCTCAAATAGACATCTTTAGTGGCAAATACTTTAAGAGAATATGAATAAATTATTAAACTTTATGTTTTATTGGGATGAGGATGGGATCCTTTCTCTGCCCCTCCAGTTAACGAGCACCATCATTTTTTACATGAAATAAATCTAATTGTTTGCTTACTGTTTGGATACAGAAATGAAATTTGAAGATCCCTCGGCCTGATTATATAAAGAACTGTCCAAATCTCAATCCTTTAATCCTCTTATCCACATACCCCATTTCTTCAGATACTGGAACTTGAGCTGTTTGAGATCCAGCGGGTCACCTACCCTGATGCTCCATGTGTTGACCATGCCCAGCAACCTCTAGTGATTCTACTGCCACCCCTAGGTTGGTTCCTCTGGTATCCTTTTTCTTGAACCAACCTCAGTATAACAATCCAAATATTCAGGTAAGGATCTTTGACATGACACCTCCATCCTGACAGGGTTCAACCCCAGTTGGCCTCAGTGTGCAGGATCATGGCCAGGCCAATGAACGTGAGATAGATCTGTAAGAAACCCTGCCCTATGGAGGAACCTACAGGCAAACCATAGATAACCCCACCTCCAGCATCCAACACTTAGTTCTGTGTCATATAAATGACTCCATCCTTAAATTTTCTCTGGGATCATTGCTAGAGGTATTGGTGGCAGTAAAGTATGTTTCTTTAGGAAACCTCTTGGTCGAAAGCTATTTACTGGGAGCAAGTCTGACATTCAGAGCTTGCCCGAGAATGACTTCAGCCCAAGTCTTACTGAAGCACCCATGATTTCAGACATGAGTCACTCAAAAGAGTGAGTTTTATAAGATTTATTCTCCCTAATACAGAAAGTTGGTGAAAATGGTACAACTTAGTCATCTTAGTATGCCTAACATGATCAAACAAAGTTATGGAGAAACTTTTCTGCACTGAGTCATCACCTGTTGCCAGTAAGCAGACAGGGAATGAAGTAGGGGAGAATGAAGTATGCTAGTATAGTCGAAAGAGAATCATCCCAGGAGTCTAGACAGTGGGGTTCTAGCTATGTCCAGATGCCTGCCACTGCACTAACGTAGGCACACATTTACTTCCACATAGGAGGTATAGCTCTCAAATATTTCTAAGACAATCCAAGCCCGGGCAGACCTGGCCATTTGACAAACTGGGAGCTCTCAATGCGGAGGATGGAGTGAACCAAGGCAGGAGAGGTGGGGGCTGAGCATTCTGTGCTGTCTACAGAGACAGTGAACCCACGACCAGCCCAAGCCGGTGTGAATATCTGAATTTCTGATCAACACATGAGACAGGGCAGCACACTTTCTGGGGAAAAGTCATACTCAGCATCCAGCAGTGTCTGAATTGTTATTCAAAGAGGTCAGTGGCCAAAACAGCAGAAATAATCCAGCCTCAGTCCACTGGCAAAATCTGGGGAACAGGGAAGGAGGGGGCCCAGCTGACCAGGTGAGAGATAAGCAGATCTCTGTTCCCGGAAGAGAAGAACTGAGGGAGCCAGGACGGAGGGTCCAGCCCAGGCACCAGCTAGATGAGAAAACAAGGCTCACTGGAAGGGCGACAGGTAGAGAGGCTGAGGCCTGCCTGGTTCCTCCAGCTGTCAGAGAACGTCACCTCCTGAGCCTCTCCCATGCGTGTGCTGTGCCAGGCAATGTGACCAGCAAAGCTCACTCGTTTCTCACAGGAACTCTGGAGGTTGCCATCACTACCAAAAAACGCCCCACAGACACAGGGCTCTCTGGCTTGACATGTAGCTTAGAAGACAGTACGTGTATCCCCACTTGCCCGGCCCTTCTCAAACTCTCAGAACCACAAGGAACATTCCAAGCACTGAGATGTCCTATAATAAAATCAATCATTTTCATTTACTTATTAACCCAGAATTCCTAGTGAAACCACTTCCTCAACAAATATGCCTAAACACTTGATCTCTCAGAAACATCTACAGTCTTCTTTCTGACCTAGTGTTCTAAGGCAGGGACTCTGAAAATTTCTAAGAAATGCATGTGCTTCGTAACACAAAGCATTAAACAAATATAAAATAGTATTAATAGTGACCAACTTGTGCTGGTGGAAATGAGTAAGATGGTGGTGTTAGAAGCCACTCGTGAAATACTGGGGCTTAAGTTTGGATTAGTAGGGGATCTACAAAGACCAGAGTCTTGTGTGGCTGAAGGTCTAAATTTCGGGCATGATAGAGATCACAGATGGGGGATACAGTTGGCTTTATTAAAAAATTACAAAGTGAATAAATGAATGGGAGAAAGAAACAATGTCATATCTTCCATCCCTGTAGAACAAATTTTCCTTTGGAGGAAACAATAAATTCCTCCCACATTATGCCCAAATGGTGGCAGAGCTTAGCCAGAATGAGCCTCCCATCATAATTAAGAATTCACAGAGTATTTGCTCTAGAGGGTATCTCTTTCTGCCAAGCTCTTCCAGGCAGAGAGGATTCTTCTTATGAGGACCCGAGGATTTTCTACTACCTTTTCATTCTCCAGGTCAGTAACCAGCCCCAGGGCCATTGTCTCTGTGGAAGACTTAGGTCCTGGGCAGTTGGGTTTACATATTTATTAGGGAAGATGGTCTCATCTGAAATTCTGGATTAAAAAAATAAAACAAACAGACAAAAAACATGTAAATAAGGAGCTTCTCAGAGCCTTTCGTGTGCTAGTGTGTACTGCGGTTTTCTACAAACAGGTCGAGGAGGGGTGGACATACTCCATGGCAATATCTAAACTGTAAGTTTTCTCACAAAACCCTATACCCGTGGAGCATTTAGGGGGAGAGGCTGCACTGACTTATTTAACTGGCTTTAACGTGCTTAGCCAGAGCGACCTCCGAGGGTTATTATAAAGAATGAGTCAGACAATGTGAGTGATGTCCCTTAGCCGAGTCATTGGTGGCAGAGCTTAAAAAATGACGTTCCTTCATAACCTGCACGTATTGCAGAAGCATTAGGATCCTCATTTTTGTAAACAGGGAAACTGAGGTTCACAGGAGTGAGTTGCATGACTTGTCTTCAGACAGCCAAGCCTGTGGCTTCAGGCTCCAAATTCAAAAACTCTGCCCTGGGCCACTGCTTCTGGCCCTCAGGCAGCTCTTGCCCTCCAACTCCATCATTCCCCACCCGATGTCACATCCACCCAGAAGTCGACTTCGCTTGAAGCACTCTGTGCAAACCAAGTGGAGCCTCACGTTTGTGAATTCAATTCTCTTGAGGGCTTGTGATCAGAAAACATGTGCTATCCAATTTTTCCCACACATGCCACTTCTGAGCTGGCCTATCACCGGGGGCCTGTGCAGTGTGGTCTGTTTGAGGCCAATAATCATATCACCATTGTAATGAGTGGCAAATCCTATGTAATTTACACATTAAAAGGAGGCTGAGATGCATGGAAAAACTCAGCCCCCATTTGTCTAATGAAATTAAAGCTCTTAGCCAAATACTGGTGCTGAAAAGAGATGTTTGGGAAGGGCTCTCCCGGGCTCTCTCGCCCTGCCTCTGAAGAAGAGGGTGAGTGTTCTTTATTCATGATCCCGCCTCTACCTAAATCACTCCCACAATTGGACCTCTAAACCAAGGGGCCCCGTCTGGGAGCATGATTTACGCAGAGCTGACGCCAGGCGGGGCTTACAAAGGCATTATGACTAGTTATTTTCAATGACAATTGAAGGGAAAAAGAAAGCAGCAAAGATGTTCTGTGACTTGGCAGGCAAAGCACTAAATGGCCCAGCCTCCTCCCCAAACGGCGCAAAAGAAAGTTTGGAGCCTTACCGGATAAAGCAATTATCTTAAAATATTTTTCTTACTCAGTGGTAACTGGACATTATCATAAAACAAGTGCGAAGGACAGTGCACTTGGAGCAACTGCACTGAGCGTAAGCTCTGGAGTGCAACACTGGTCCCATGACAAGGCGGGAAGAGGTGTCTGGTTCCTCCATTCGATGATGGTCCAAATTCCGTATGAGTTCCTCATGACTTTGAAACTCTCCCTTAAGTCTGGGACCCAGCCAGGTTGATGCGAGATAAAACAAAACAAGCCAAACATAATTGGGACTCAGTCTGAAAGTCAAGAATCTACCATCATGAAGCTAGTTAGTCTGTGGGATGCTCTGGTTTGGTCCATGAATGGTAAATACAAGGAAATGCTGTGGAATGTTTGGGTCTCAGAATATGAGTGGAGGCGTCAAAGGCAATAATCTATGGAGGAACAGCCAGAGTATATAGGGAAACAACTAATAGCCTTTATCCTTGGCTTAAGAACTTCTCCAAGGCAAATGCATTTGAAAAAAAGGAGGAAGTGCTCACACACACGTTCACATCCACAACCCTGAACCAGAAAAAGAGTGTGTTGAGAAGAGTCGTTCTCCATTTTGTTTACCCTGCGTAAAACTTTCATAGTCTAGACACTGATTCCGACCTGACTTCCTACCACTCTCCCCCACTCACTGTTTGCTAGCCACATCTTTCCTTCTCTTCTTCAGTCACATCAAATGCACTTCTGTTCCAAGACACTCTCTGCCTGTAATATTCCTCCCCAAGATCCTCATGCAGCTAGCTCTTTCCCAGCCAAGGAGATTTTTGTGAGTTCTAAGCACGTTAGATCAAATACATCAAAATATAGTCACTTTAAATGGAATTTACAGAAAATGAGAACAGCTGAGTTGCAGTTGACTAGTTACAATAGACATTTTGTACGCATTTAAATACATAATGTTGATTTTAATTCTGCCATATTCTTTTCATAAATGAATGCTGATGATATTGTCCAGGTCTAAAATCCTTTCATGGGCCCTTAAGAAACTCCTAGCCAAAGGCACGATGCCTACAGTAACTAGTGAGAAGAATTGTTCTGCTCTCACCATTCAGGCCGAAGCCTCATCACTTACTCAGAAGAGGTGATTTCTAACTGCCCTTTCCGAAAAAGCCACCCACTCCATGCTGAATGTCTCTCTACCATGCATTGTACTTTTTAAATTCTGAAGTTATCCTGTGCTGAATGTTTACCATCAGTTTCCTCCTCCTTGAATATGAATTTAATGACATCAGAGACACAAATGCCAGCTCACATTACACTGTCCGGCCTAGAATAGTGCCTGGCACATAGTAGGTACTCCATGACTATCTACTGAATGAGTAAATGAATGACTATGAGACTGAATGAATTCACACATCCTAGGTTAATTCTATAATAATACTGAGTTAATATGATGATACTGATTTAAATTTGCATTTAAATATATATTGCATTTAAACGTATAGGGCTCATAACTAAACTGTGGAGATTTCAACAGTACAATTCAAGATGCCACTTTCAAAAGTGTCTGGGGTTGTAGGGTGGGAGGTGGGGCAGTGGCTCAGTTTTAAGTTTGAAATACAAACAAAAACTCTTCCAGCAGGAGAGCTGTACCTGGATGGAATTTTGGTTCTCAAGGAGAGGAGAGAGCTGACAGAGTGAACATGCCCCAGCTCTCAGGGTAGGTGGGCAGAAAACACAGCAGGAACCTAAATTTGCAGAGACTATTAAAATGAAGCAAAACTTCCCATTAAAATAGATGTTTAAAGTCTTGGCACATAAAGTCTGTAGTTTCAGTAAGTGCACTAACAAGATCTAAGCTAAATAACAAAAACTTTTAAGTAAATATTGGACATTTTGGTACAGACTGTGGGACAGAGAGTGTGGAACTCACTCATGAACTCCAGACCCCAAAAATGTGTTAACAGAATGATCAGGCCTTCAGGAAGAAAACTGGAAGACAGGTGTCATTGCCCATGGTGGTGGTAAGTTACATACAAGTCCCATTACGGAGAGTAAGTTTTACTCATCTTTGTCAAACCACTTTGTTCTGTAGCATCTCTGGCTAAACAACATCTCCTGGTGTTGTAATAGACATATACCAGGGCCAGATGAATCTTACGAAGTTGTCTGAGTTATAATTCTGGAATCCAAGAGTAGACAAAGCCAGCCGGTGCATAATCCTGACTTAAATAGTTTATGCGTTGTGTGTTAGCTATCTCACTTGATTTTCTCCGCAATTTCGGTACATAGGTAAGAAATGTATTGTCCCTGTTTTATGGTGAAGAAGCAGATGCTCAGAGAGGTTAGATGCCTGTTTCAGCTGAGATAGGCTAGGATTATGCTACAGTAACAAGCAATTGCAAAAGAACTAGACACAGCTTGTTTCTCCATCAAAGTCACCCATGGGTTGAGTACCTCTCCCTGGCAACTTTTCTCTTTACAGTGGCTCTCGTTTCCAGGTAGTTTCCACTTTGTGAATTTACCACCTCAACATGAGAATGCCTTATAGGCTGGGAAGAAGAGAACCAGAGAGCTACATAGGAGTGTCATTGATGTCACCCAGAAGTAACACACACAATTTCTACATATAACTCATTGGCCAGAACTAGTCATACAATCCCACTTAAATGCAAGGTTGCTGGGAAGTATAGCTTTCCAAGTTCTTAAGAAAGAGGAATTTGAAATGGAATTTGTCTCTGTCACAATGTCCAAGCTCAAACAGTAAATAAAATGAAAGAGCTAAGATTTGGCCCAGAGCTGGTACATTTTCCATGACTCTGCTTAAGCTAGCAGATAAGGATTACACTTTTTTCTGTTTGTATTTTCAAGACCCAACATATACATGACATATGGAGATGCTCAAAATGGTTCTTATAATAGAAGGAAGGAAGAAAGGAAGGAAGGAAAGAGGGAAAAAGGGAGGAAGTACAGAAGATCTTTATTACTTCTTAACTTCATAATTGATTGATTCTTTGATGGATAGCAAAGGACAGATATAATATAGTCATTAATTTCCATCCTTACAATGTCTTTTGACAGCATTAAAATGAAAAGTAAAAGTATAGAGACCAACATAGCCATCTTCAAGGTTTTTGCTCCCCGCACACTGCAAATATCTTCATCTATGAAAGGAAGTGTGGAGGGGGGTGGGAATTAAAAAAAAAAAAAGATTAAGAAAAGAGAAAAAAAGATTACATGACTCTCATAAGGAGGAAATAGAGGCAAAAAGGAATTTATCTGGAATGTAAATTAGTGTGTACAATATGCTTTGAGTTCTCTGGCAGAGAGATGACATGCAAAGTAAATGCTACAGCAAAATTATTTCATAATCAGAGTACTGCATTTCTTCCTTGTTACACAATTTACAGCACAATCAGGATTATGCTTTTACACAGCCCTTACAGGAAAGCCAAGACATGGGCAAGCAGAAATAAATTAAGTATCTGCCATTGATTGTCACGGACAGCACCATCTTGTTGAGCTAATATTTTATTAGTGTGCTATAGCTTGGATGATGATGGTCTTTTTATTGTTTTTGTGGTAACTCTTTATTTTAAGTATCTTATCATTATGAATTCATTTAGTATTGATTGCAATAGCACTGATCATAAAGAATTAATATGACATTACCATGAATGTCATATGCACTTATATAAGAGTTCGGCTGTAATTCAAAATTAATTAATATGGTAAAATATTATTGCTTTTGCAATTTTGCAGTCTTTTTTTCATATAGCTAAGGTTTTTTTTTTTTTTTTTTTTTCATCAGGTAGAACCTAGCAGAGAATCTACCTGAGGCATTCTTCTTTGGAGAGCAATTTCATTTAGTGATAAATGAGAAATCTTCCTTAAAAAAAAAAAATCCTCGTTTCTTAAAGCACTTGCTATTCCAGCCCCAGAATTCAGGGTTATTGAAAGAGTAAAGCCGTAAAGAATCCTAGAGGAAACACTCATGTCTGCTGGGCGTTCCTACTTGCCTGGCACAGCTGCGCTGAGCAGCGTAACTGGGAGCTTACCTGTCTTCAGTATCTTCTGTCTCTCACCACGGATGATCTGTTCCCGTCAGACTGAAAGGCCCCCAGCAAAGGAACTCCATTTACTTATAATGATATTGAAAGACCAGAAGGTACAATTCAGGACACCCTTCTAGCAAGTTGAGATTGTTGAACGTAGATATTAGTGGGAATCCAGTGAAGTTCAGGGTCCAAATCAAGCAGTACGTGTCTGGAATGCCTGTCTGTGGCCTTCAGTTAAAATCCACTCCACTGCCTTCTGCTGCTGCCACTGCTGTTCTGAACACAGCTCTGGTGGCACGTGTAGACCTCTTGGGGCGTCATGTGAGATGACTGACCTTACACATATCCAGGCTACAATGGCATTTAAGGACGGCTACTAAAAGGCAACAATGTCTTAAAAGAATCTCCTTTCTCCACCTGCTCCGTGTTGAGAAAAATCTTTGAGGCATCTCATTATCCCTATTAAAATGTAAATATTATTTAGACCCAATAGAATAATCCATTTATCCATCAGGGATTCATCATTAGGGAATCCAACACATAGAATCACTCCAAGTAAATGAAATATTGGAGTTTCAATGGCGACGCAGGCTCTGAGGAACCATCTGGAGCCAGGAGGCTGCCCAGGATGTAGATGTAAGTGGGAGGCCACTAAGGTGGGCCCTGGAATCCCAGGGGCCATAGAAGTGGATGAGAAGAGGAGAGGAGCGCATAGAACTAAAATGGAATCTTGAAGACAAATTCTGGCTAAGGATGGTACAAGAGCAGCCAAAGAAGGCAGGCTAGAGACCAGCGTGGGTGGCTCAGCTCAGGAAGAGTCAGCAGAGAGCAGCTGGGTGCTAGGAAACTCACAGAGCCCTGGCAACAGCTGAGGGCTCTCTGTTCTCAGTGGAGATACCAACCAAAACTGAAATTAGAATAAGGTAGGTTGGCAGCAAAAGCTGACCTGGAGCTGGGTATAGACCTATGCCCCAAAGGACTTACCAACTAGGCAGGCAGGAAGAGCCCTGGTCAGAGCCCCAGGCCAGGGCAGCAGAGACAGACAAGGTAAAGCTGCTGGTGGCATCCTGCAAATGAGGAAACCTGTTTGGAAGTGACCTAAAGATGCCAGACATAAAGAGACTGGTCCCAGAGGGATCAGGGATTTCAGAGATATTCTGGTCAATTTTTTTCTTAGGATTCCTAAATCTGCTTTACTAAGAGCACCTTTAGTGATATGAACAGTTACTTTCCTCTGCTCAAATACAAAGCACATGTAGCTTTCAAAGGGACCATTTGAGGAATCACAGACTGAGAGGAAAAGCCAGTTTCAGACCATCCTCCCAGCTACCATCCCTCCCAGGACAAACTTGCCCTTTTTCTCACTTCCACTGTGTTTTCTCTTGAGGAAACTGTAAAAATAGAAAGAAGCCACAACTTTCACTGGCCTAATCCTTTCTTCCAGTTGTGTAGAAATGTAATTCTCCCCCTAGTCTTAGGTAGTAAATACCAGAAGTTTTTTAGTTGGTATCACAACAGACAAAGATGGTTCTGCTCCTTTTGTCTGATACCGAAAAGGTATGTAAAAATCTCTTCTTATTTTCCTCAGTACTGATATTTCCTTTGTGTGCATTAATAATACATCGCAAATCACATGGCAGCCACCGAACGGAAAATTCTGATGTCCTGAATTTGCCTGTCCCACAAAGGTTTCAGGAAAAGGGAAGGCTGAAGCGAACTCAAGTAATCTGGTTCTTCATGTCTTAAATTCGCATGTTCTTTGATTACAGGTGTTTCAGGGTCTCTTCAGTGGCAGTGATGCTTCATGGGTGGATAAACACAAAGTCCAGCACCTCAAAGAGCCTATGCTGGCGTATGAACTCACCCTTAAAAATTAGCAGACAATGCCATGGAGCAAAGAGGGTGTGCTTTATTTGTGCTATGGGAAGCAATAATGGAGATTTACAGTTCTTCAATATAGCATAGGATTTCCCAGAATGCTGACTCACGGAACCACTTGGAGGTTTATTGATGGAGTGCTGTATTGAAAACACAGGTTTATTAATAAATAGCTTCAGGAGCATCTGAGAGGCAAAAGGAGGTAGCAAATGACACAGTGGCACGAAGAACAGGGAGACCGTGTGAAAAAGCATGTGGCTTGGGAAATGTGACCGGGAGATTAACTGCAGGGATCAACTTAGAAACTTAAGCACGCAGGGAAAACGTTCCAGTGGAATCCACGCTAAAGGGAGTCTTTTCCTTCTGTTTGCAGGTTTTAATAGCCACAAATGTCTCCTAGCATTTCCCTCCCTTAAGAAGACAATATCAGCGTGCTGGCATCGATTTCTTAAAATTATACTGGCAAAAGATAAACAAAGCTCAAGATATAGAAATATATTTTACACTGGAAAAAAAAAAGGCAAAAAAAAAAAAAAAAAAAAACAACCCACTGAAACCAAATCCTCATATTTCTTGGCTCACAGTAGCAGGCTGACTAGTTACCCAAAATGAGCTTACTGCAAAATCACTCTGTTCTCACCACAGGCACAATTTACCAACTGGGTGCAGCAGACACCGGGTTGGCTCCTGAACTCCTCTCCTCCAATTAAGCTGCACAACCTGTTACCATTTTGCCAATGGACTCTATTTACTTAGGTTCCGCAGAACTTGCCAAGTGCTCACTCTGTGGAATTCCCAGCAAAGAGAAAGGAACAATTGGGGGAAATTTTTGTTAACATCCTTTCTTTTAACTTTCCATAGCAGAGGGGGATGCATCAACGTGGAGCAGATGTGCTGAGACCAAATGCTCTCTTCCTCATGATTACAGTTGGTTATACCTGTGGATAGGCAAGCTAATTCCACTGCAAATGTGCAAGAGAGGGTAGTACTAACGTACAATGTGTGGTCCTGGAGGCTTTGTTCCCATGTAATAGGGTGCTTCATTTCACAAGACCTGGCACGTTGAGAAGAAAACCGAAGCAAAACAGCAGTTGGAG